>NW_016215916.1:0-1672 GCF_001687245.7 Rhagoletis zephyria | reverse complement strand
GATTTAAAATTGAAAATGATTTCACACTTACACAGCTCTGATACATATACACGATTGATCTGCTTTCGTCTTCCCCTCGCCGCTTCCTTCCTCACAAATTATTCAATTTCTGCGAATCGGCACCACNATTGCAGCCTTTTCAATACTCATTCAGTGTTAAACCTTTTTTTGATTGGGCATTGGTTTTTTCAATCTTGCTATGAATATGTTGATGTGTGAATTCATAACTGCTTTGAGAGAATGGAAAATTCAAAAATTTTAAACCTCAATCGTAAGCGAAGAATAAGTAATGAAAACTGGATAGAAAAAAATTGTTGATTTAAAATTGAAAATGATTTCACACTTACACAGCTCTGATACATATACACGATTGATCTGCTTTCGTCTTCCCCTCGCCGCTTCCTTCCTCACAAATTATTCAATTTCTGCGAATCGGCACCACATTGGCACGTGCGCGAAACCATTAACCCTACGTTTACGAAATATTTTGATTTTCCCATAACTTTGCATTTAATAAAGTAATACTTGTACATTTTGTATGGAGAATAATATTAATAAATTTAAAATTCTGCATGTAACCATGTTCTCGACGATACATGTAACTTTCATCAAGATTAACCATAAAAATTGTGCTTCATTAACAGTTGGAACCAGCTGACCCCAAAAAAAAACTATGTCCGCTAAAATGGGTTAAACACAAACTGGAATTGACATTTTTTTACACGCATACATGCATACATTCATATACACATGTACAGTGGAGTACCACTAGCTTCGACATTGCATTGCTTGTACTTTGATGTGTTTGAATCATTTATGGTACTGAAGATTTGCTTACGGTTGAAAAATATTAAAAATCGTTCGTGCATATATGTAAATATATTTTTATAAACGCTTTGAAGTATAGAAATTTTTAATATTAACAAATAAATAAAATAATTTTTTGTATTTCTACAAATTGTGTTCAAGGCACATTGACCCACCTGTACAAAAATTGTGGCGCGTCATGGACAAAAATTTTATAATTTCGGACCGAAAAATATGAAAACGAGCTAAGTTGCCACGTTACATTTGTGAACTTCCGATAAAACCAAACATGTTTGTGATTTTAGAAGTTTTGATTTTATTAAAAAAAAATCTATGTATTTTCCTGCAGAAAACGTACACTTTTATTTAATGTTTATTGAAATTACATCTCAAAAACTGGTTAATGATTGAAATATTGATATGGAACATAGAAATAGAGTGCTTTGCCAAAAACGACCAACAATTTCCAAAATTCGAGATAACTTATTTTACTGGATATGGAGAAATAGTTGCCACTTTTCACTTGGCTGGCCGAGATTTCTTCATTTTAAGATTTTAGAATTTTTGTGTCGGATTGAAAAAGTTGCGCTTGTGGGTGATGAATTTGCGGGGAGATGTGCTGCGGTTATTTTTATACCCGAGCGCACTTGTGCACAAGGGTATATTAATTTTGTTCACATAACGGTTGTTTGTNGAGAAATAGTTGCCACTTTTCACTTGGCTGGCCGAGATTTCTTCATTTTAAGATTTTAGAATTTTTGTGTCGGATTGAAAAAGTTGCGCTTGTGGGTGATGAATTTGCGGGGAGATGTGCTGCGGTTATTTTTATACCCGAGCGCACTTGTGCACAAGGGTATATTAATTT
>NW_016215915.1:0-1672 GCF_001687245.7 Rhagoletis zephyria | reverse complement strand
TTCCATAACTTTGTGCTCGGGACTTTTACCCCGCAAAATCTGTTACAAACATTCCAAGACAGGGAAATATAATGAAAATATTCGATTACGTTTGAAGCACGAGTGGTATTCAACGGATTATTTTCTAACTCGGATTTCGGCCAAGCACAACACAGTGAACGAGCTGAATTGCAGAGCGTAACTTGGAAAGGTTTCACTTCCCTTCCATCTTTGAGAACTTCTTCATTTTTACAACAGCCTTCTTATTGAGATGCTGAAAAACCTTTGATACAATCAGCAATAATTTTTTTGGCGTAATTTCGCCCAATGAATGTCTGCCCTCTTTACAAAATTTAAAATTACATTCACACCGCGGCACGGACAGGTAATAGTATTCGAGAAAAAACAGCAAGCTATGTGTATTTTATTGTAGGTTTTGGAATCCATATACGTAAACAAAGTTTAAAATTTTAGAGTAAAATGTAAAGAAAAATGACAATTTAAAGAAGAGATTCTCGACAAAAGTACGATCATCTGCTCTACTTCTGCTACCTGTTCAATATGATTTGCTCCATACAGAATATTCAACGTGAAATGCGTTGAGAAGACCTTTGAAAGTTAATACTAGAGCAATTTCTTTTAGAAACTTGAACAATAATCATTAACGTTTATTTTTGATTCATATCCAATGACCAAAATACCGAATACGCGACAAATACGGGACATTAAAAGAAATACAGAACTTTTGGCGTCCCGTATGAAATAAATAAATTACCAGGTCAATGGGTTAAAATAGAGGACTGTCCCGTATAATACATTACGGATGGTCACCGTACCTATGGCCCATGAAATTTTCAATGTTGACAGCAGTCGTTGCTTGAGCTAATCTGCACTTTTACTAGCCTGCCAGGCCACTTGCTCACTTTGGTGAATACCACTATTTTGCTTAAATTTGAGGCAGAAAATGTATACACATTCTAAATTCTTTGCGATTGTAAAAATTTTCAATGCATTTGTCAAAAATTACACTAGCCTCATGAGCTTGTGAAATTTTATTCACCTCATACTTATCAAAAATTTACTCACCGCGAACTTTGTTACCGATTCGCAAACGCGCTTTGTAACTTTGATTTATATGGTTTTGGCTGTAGAATCAACAACACATATTTTTACAATAAATTAAATTGAATTTTTTAATTTGGAAAGCATTGTGAGTATTAAAAAAATCACCATGTGAACAGTGGTTTTCAGTCACTGTAAATACCAAAATTAAAATACAATATATTTATAAACAAAACCGACTTCAATTCTGAAATAAAAATTTAAGAATACAGTTAATCTCTTCATGATTCAATTATCAGATCTTAAACAAATATTCCAACGAATTGATATCTAACCTCCTGCTTTTTTTATGAAGTCTGTTAATAACATACCAAAATAGGACTTTCTGGAGGTTTTCAAATTTCATTCGGCAACGTTTTTCCTTCACACATTGATGCTCCACTCTCATGTATAATAATAAGACTGGCTGTATGTAAGTGTTTGAAAGCGCCGACAGCCGACATTTGGATAAACGGTTGAGAAAATTACGACTCTAATCACAACTAATCCAACTCAATGAGTAAATTCCGGAATATATTCATATATATACAGGTATATAGATATACTTACACACATACATAGCATTTACATA
>NW_016215914.1:0-1672 GCF_001687245.7 Rhagoletis zephyria | reverse complement strand
CAACATTCCACTTCTAGGTAGTAGGAGGGATCCCATGTCTAACCTTTTTGGAGATAACCTGTTTTTTAGTACCATGGAGTATATTTTGAGTTTTTTTTTTTTGTATTTGGCGTGATGGTTCTTACCCGAGTTACCCCGGGTTGATCTGGCTATACAAAAACGACCATCCTCAGATCTGAATCCATAATTAAAATAACTGCAGAAGTAGCGAACTACTCCGCCTCAGAATAAAAGCAAACAGTAGAAAACTAGCAAGTTTAACCCGATATGGTTTTTTGTTTCAAAATCTTCAACCTCTCAAGCTTGCTGGTTTTCTATCCGCTTTATTTGGAAGAGATTGCATAAACTGTGTAGGCAGTTTATAGTGTAAGACCCGCNTCAAAAACAATATTTAAAAACTCACATATCTTCAGCTCCAAAAGGGTTCGGTTCGGTGACAATCAGCTTCTTTTTGTTTGTGTTTTGTTGTTCCTGGGTCGCCGCATATAAGTAAGTTTATGTCGCCTCTAACGTTGTGTTTATCACCGGGGTTTTTAGACTCTCCACCAAATAGAGCCAGCGCAAGTGCGCGTTTAATATAGTCGTGGCCATATATGGATGGGGCCATTGAAGCTATTATTCTTTCTGCAATCCGAGGATCTTTACTCAACTTCTGAATGGTAGCGATGTCTTCGTCCGTAAGCGATTGTACTACTTGTTTGCTGTCCTTCACAACGATATGATTCGCAATAATGACGGTGGCGAAAACCGGAAACCCTTGCTCAGTGTTTAGCGAACCATCAGAGTTGTTTGTGTAAATACCAGTAACTTCTAACTCATCACCCGGCTTGCATAAGTCACAAAGATCCGCTAAAAGAATTACGTCCTTACTACGCGGAATCCGACCAGCGGGAATGCGACCAGGAGATTCCTGTAAGGTAATCTTCTGGTAATTCCGATATAATGTTTGTTCCATATTAATCGAAAAAGGGCCGGCACTTTGACACTCAGGACAGGAGCCAGGTTTAACTTCTGTATTCTGTGACTGTACAAAGGGCCCCAAAACGTAGCCACACTTCACACAATCGTATTTGATGACTGAAAGTTGAGGTAACACACCCGTTGTAGCTGTTACCACGCCCAAAGTACGCACCAGCTGGTTCAGATGGAGTTTCCGGAAAGTCCGTAACTCTTCTATAAGAGGCAATTCTGATATACGAACATGAATTTCTGTTGTAACACGTTCATATGTTGGAAATATTGATAAGACCATGTCTTTAGCCACCTTGTCGAAGATTTCTAGCATTTGAAAAGGTGCTTCAGGTAGGAAGTACGCAAGTACATGCTCTTTATTTGCCAAATCCGTGTAGGATACAACAAATGAAGATTTATTCTGTTCGCACATGCGTCGAATACGGTCCCGGTATGTGTACATACCACGTTCATCAACAAAGGTGCAGCATTGAAAATCGGCCAAATACTAAGTATACAGGATTCTAAGGTGGTGTCACCGCAGCTGGCTAAAGCTTTTGAACGTGTACGCCAGGCGGCCGACTATATGCCCGATTGGCAAGTAGAGCGCGTAATGATCACACAATTGGGCGCCGATTGGCGTCATCTTTTGGAAAGTTTCGATGAGAAACAATTTGCGGTGGCTTCCATTGGGCAGGTACATCGCGCTACATTGAAAGGT
>NW_016215913.1:0-1672 GCF_001687245.7 Rhagoletis zephyria | reverse complement strand
TGAAAGAAGAGCACCTGAACTGTTGGTGGTGCCTCTGGTGAGTCCGGTAGAAAATTGTAGCTGTGATTCACCCTTACTTGAGCCGACATTCACTGCTGCGTAGCAGGTTGCTGGTGCTGGTGCGCTCATATTGGAGTTCCTGTGCACACTGTTCACTCGTTTCTCATTCACTCTTTGCTCTTGGTAGAAGACTCTTCTCTGGTGGTGAGTACACTCTTAGTTGTGACAACAGCAAATCTTAACTTTTCTTTCTACCATTAGGCTGAAGAAAATGTCATCTACAGCACCATCAACCACTGTCGCCATCGGCATTGACCTGGGCACCACCAANGTGACAACAGCAAATCTTAACTTTTCTTTCTACCATTAGGCTGAAGAAAATGTCATCTACAGCACCATCAACCACTGTCGCCATCGGCATTGACCTGGGCACCACCAACTCCTGCTTGGGCGCCTTCCAGAACGGCAAAGTGGAGATCATTGCCAACAATCACAACTACCGAGTGACACCCTCAATGGTTGCTTTTACCGACACTAAAGTGCTTGTTGGCGACGTCGCTAAGAGCCAGGCTGTAATGAACCTTCCCAACACCATTTTTGACATCAAACGCCTCATCGGTCGCCGTTTCGATGACCCACTGGTGCAGGCTCGTTTGAAAGACTGGCCATTTGAGGTGAAAAAAAGTGACAATGAAAAGCTGATGATCCAAGTGCAATTCAAAGAGGAGACAGAATGCTTCGCCCCAGAAGTTATCACTGCAACGTTGCTGGGCAAAATGAAAAAGGCCGCTGTAGTTTATTTCAGAACTCCTGTCAACAACGCTGTCCTCACCGTTCCCGGTAGCTTCAACGACGCCCAACGAGAGGCAATCAAAACGGCGGCGTCCCTTGCAGGTCTCAATGTGCTGCGCATCATCAGCGAACCAGTGGCGGCCGCCATTGCCTATGGTCTCGACAAGAAGAAGAGTGGCATCCCCACTGAACAGCATGTGCTCGTCTTTCACCTGGGCGGCCGAACTCAGACCGTCTCTGTGCTCAAGCTCGAGGATGGCGTTTTTGAGGTGAAATCTTCCGTTGAAGGCTATCAAGCTGGAGATGACTTTGACAATCGCCTGGGGGAGCACTTTGTAAAGGAGTTTAAGCGCCACCACCAGAAAGACATCTCTACTGACAAACGAGCTCTTCTCCGACTGCGAGCTGCCTGCGAGTGCGCCAAAAAAGTGCTTTCTTTCACCACACAAACGTCTTTTGAAATGGAACACAAACTCAAAAACAAATGGATTCCGCTCTTGTCGAAAAAGGCAGTTTACTTTAACTGCTCTCTCACTCAGACCCAACTGGAAGATCTATGTTTCGAGCTGTTCCTCTCCACACTTGAGCCGGTGAAACAAGCTTTAAGCAATGCAAAACTTGACAAAAATCAAATTGATGATGTCGTTTTTGTCGGCGGTTCGACGCGCATTCCCAAAGTGCAGGCACTGCTGCAGGAGTTTTTCGGTGATGGAACGAAGCTGCACAAAACAATCAGCCCCGAGGAAGTGGTAGCCTACGGCGCCGCTCAGCTCAGTGGCCACATTACCGGTTCGCACTGCCTGATGAAGACAGGCGTTGGCCCTTTGAACACCGGCTGCGTCACTTCTCTTTCGCTTGGAATTGGTATTTCAGGTGGTCT
>NW_016215912.1:0-1672 GCF_001687245.7 Rhagoletis zephyria | reverse complement strand
TTGGTATGCAGATAATAAATTTAACAGGCGCTTTTCTTTGCAAGAAGAATTAAATTTGGTGAAAAGAACCAAACACGCGATAAGTATACAGGTTTGTATTCTATGCCTCCGCTTGCTTTGTGTTGGGCGCATTCCGCTCGTAATGTTGATTTTGAGCAGACACAAGGAAAAAGCAGCGCAACGGCAGGAAGTTCAATAATATAGCTGTGGAGCGAATAAGGAATTGGGAAGTCGGCAAGGCCGACAGTAAAAACGGATGTAAGAATATATATGAATAGTGCCAAGACACTTGTTAAGGAACACAAATAAATTTTGTAGCTTTCTCATTGCATACTTTACTTAAAGAAATGTGTTATACGTTCGCGTTTCTCTCGCTCTAATCGCCATCTTAAGCTTCCTTAGAAAAATTCAAATTGGCTCTTTGGCAAACTACTTTTATATCATAGCGATTTTCATAGAAAAGTACTAAGTAACAAAAAAATAAGGTCTCTACTGCCAAAAATAACTCCGCTCGACCCCACTACGCGTGTGGAGCTGGACGGATTTATTAATCAGATAACTAAAGCCATGAATAGTTCTTTAGCAGCCGGATGTTTGGTTATTCGCCACGGAGGGAAAACAAAACCAGAACCATTAGGTCTCATCCTAGATACACACTTCCCAGGCAACAAGCCGGCGGAGCATAACAACTCCGTTAATGATTGGAGGCAATATGATCTAGGTATTTGAATGATTACAAATGCGAAAGTAAAATGGGCTAATAAAACTTTTGGTCCACATGTCATCGATACTTGATGGCATACTCTGCAGAATTGCTGCATTTACGGGTTATTATCTCCCCGTTCATCAAAGTCGTAACAAGAAGATGTCTTAACATGCGCTACATTCCGCTAGGCTGGAGAGAGAGAGAAAGTGTCCTTAATATCCAAGACAGGTAGGTCCTCCCACATTATTACCAAAGACTTCAGACCAATTAACCTTAAAAATTTTAGAGAGGATAGTGGATGAATACTTACGGGGCGTGATACCAATTACTCGGCTGTTTCTAGCGTAGCATGCCTACACGAAGAGAAAATCGACGAAAACCTATTTACACTCGCTAGCCAGGTTGGTGAGAAAGAGCTTATCAGATAAGGAGTATGTTTTGGATACTTTTGTAGACATATAAGGTGCCTTTAACAACATTAATGCAAGCGTCCTTACGGGACGTTGGTGTTGACCCTAACGTGGCTGCTCTGATTGAGACTTTACTAGTAAGGTAAAAATATTCTCCCATGAATATTGCCGAAGTTGCAGAGATGAGGAAGAAGAATAAAGACTTGACCACTTCTTTTGTAGCTGCCCAGCTTTAGCTAAGAGCAGAGCGGTCTTTCTAGTTAGGTACTTTTTCAGCTCTCTCACGGAACTATCTGGTGTAGGAATAAAACCAATCCTACGCTTCATAAGAGCTTCAAAATGGCTCTATAGAGAATACTCACTGAGGTTCGCGTGCTTCAAAGTGGTTTCACAATGGGCCTGCAAGGTCTAAGCGAGTTGGTCATTGGACCGACACATCAATCTAATCTAATCTAAAATGCACTCTCAGTTTTTTCAAAAATGTTTATTTATTACTTTGATATATAGTTATGTCAAAATCTCATATATAGAATACTAAAAAAAGAATGAAATCTTA
>NW_016215911.1:0-1672 GCF_001687245.7 Rhagoletis zephyria | reverse complement strand
TCACTTGGAAATGGCGTGCTATAGATATGACCGATACTGTACATACATAGTTAGAGAGGTATTATTATTATTATAGAGAAATGCCATTTGGTAAATTTAGAGGATGCTCACGATACTCATATTTTACTCTAGAAGTAACATACCGCACACCGTCTTCAAAACAGACACAACTCAAAGTTACACTGTTTTCAGAAAATGCGAAAAACATTTCTTAGCACCTAATAATCATACGGACAAGGGAGACTTTACGATATATTCATCAAACAATAGGTTAAGCAACCTAAGAACATTTCACATTTAAGTTATCTAAAAAAAATATCACAAGCTTCAGTTTTCATGGCAACAGTAGCTATTTATAAAAATCACCAATATTTTTTTCCAGTTTCACAGCGATCCATTAGCGCATATCAAAGTCATTAAGCACCCTGTATTGATTACAGTAGAAAAGTGAAAGTTGGTGTAGGCATTACAAATATCATAAGGAAAAAACTAAGGTTTCCCAGGATGAAATTTTTTTCCCCATACAAAAATTGGACCACTCTACCCTTTAATTTGATACCTCATTTTTGAAAATCNTAATGTAACGCAGGCTTTTTACGTAGTCGGACAGGTATGCGCTGGTTCAATTAAAGTCTCCTCAACTCAATGCCGGTGATTGCTTTGTGCTATGTAAAATATAATCTGGCAACACGCCTCCGACGCACACCTTCAAAGATACGATTTAACGGTGTAACTTAATCAGTATGTTACCTTACACTTAAGATATACAATACATACTGCAAGTATAAGTGCACAGGTAATAAATACATACAAACAAACATACATATACAGAATGGATATTATAAATAAAGTCAAGTACATGGTTAGAATTTTAGTCCGTCAGTGGCGGCCTCCGATTAGGGACGTATTTAACAGATTTTACAGATTCATCAGCTAAAGTGATAACAGTTCGCGTAATAGTAAACTGGAATTTTATCGCGTTATCGGCAGTTCGTGTGTGTAAACTTAAATATTTGAAGATTCCATAGTAAAAATTATATGACTAAATAAAAATCCTGACAAATATAGACAGTGCAATTATAGTAAATAAAAAGTGCGCAAAGATAATGGGTTTTAAGAAATCAATGGACGTCCAAAAAACCGCCGACATGTATGAAAAACGTAGGAAGGCTTAAATGTTTTAAAAAATATGCAGAAGTATATTCATAACAACTCATAAGAATTTTTTATGAACATAATTATTGACAAGTGCGTTGAGTTTCGTGATTGCAAGGAGGCACAAAAAAGATACATACATACATTTGTATGTACGTACATACATATCTCTTTATGTACCTAATTATTAAATAAACTCGTTTTTAATAAGAACCAGAAAATAAAACAATTGAATTGCGAAGCACTTGAAAGATAAAGATTGTTTGAGTTAGCCTAAATTATTAGTACATTTGCACATACAATCTTAATTTGGACAGAAATGTGATAACGTTTGAAAGCCAGAATGACAATATGATAAATTATTATCTGTTATGAATGTAATTTGATATCACAGCGTTTTAAATTAATCATTACTCAACTGCAATAATTTTCACAAATTCTTCTTATTCTTCTCCTTTATTGGCGCTATAACCGCCTAGGCGATTTTGGCCGAGTGCCAGTCATTTCTCTTCTGTGC
>NW_016215910.1:0-1672 GCF_001687245.7 Rhagoletis zephyria | reverse complement strand
GGACGTGGGCCGCCTCTGAGGCGGAGAGGGCGATGGGCAGGTACTGGAACATTGAGGTGCAGAAGGTGAGGAAACCGACCTCGGCGGCGATGTAGATGCCCAAACAGAGGCCCATCAGGCCGATTTTTGTCTTTCGGTAGGGAATGACTTTCGGTTGAGTTGAGGGATGGGTTGAGGGTTTTCGGGTTTGATTGGAATTAGGTAATGAAGGTGGTGATGAGCGTGATGAGGATGATAATGATGTTGTTGTTGGCATCGATTGAGCACTTTTTTCTTTCTCCTCTTCCTCCTCATCCTTGTCTTCTGTTTTTATTTGTTTGCCTTTTCTCGCTGACGGCTGAACGTAGGGGCAGGTGAAGTACATGACGAAGAAGATGATGGGCACTAAACAAAACAATGTTTTTAATAAATTTGTTGAAAAAATTGTCAGTTTAGTACTTACCCACGGCCTGAACCACCCCCGTAATGGCAAATGGAATGGCCAACAAACCAATCCGTTCATCCACCGTCAGCGGCACCGTTTCATTCCGCTCCTCTCCCGATTCGCTCAGTCCTATCCTCATTAGCTCGGTGGCCGTTCCGTGAACAAAGGGCGCGGCTATCAGCGGAGCCACAATGGTTCCCAATCCAAAGGCAAACTGATTAATCTGCAACACGGCTGAATTTNGGCCAAAGCTCGACGATCCACAGACTGGTGGCGCTGTCCCAGACGCCGCAACCGGCGTTGCTCAGCAGCACCATCGCAAAGGCCAGCCAGTAGTGGCCGTAAAAGGGCAGGAAAAAGAGCAACAGTGCCTGCAGCAGCACCGAAAAGGACAGCAGCAGCAGGCGGTTGATCCACCGACTGAGAAAGCTGGCTAAAAAACAGGAAAAAAATGATAAAAATAAAATAAATAAAAAATAGTGGTTTTTGTTTTTGGTTTTTGTACAAAATGTTATCATTCTCTACACTTAGGTACCTACTGAGCCGATCATGTAGCCAATGCAGAAGGAGAAGTTGATGGTGGACATTTTCTCCAAAGAGAGCTGATAGACGAAGCTCATGTCCACCAACGTTGCGCCAATGATGTTCAGGCTGATGCCCTGAGGTTTTTGTGGATAAAAAAATGTGTTCAGTGTTGTTGATAATATTATGATTAAACCAAAACGGTTTTAAAAATGGAAAAATTTTCGGCATTTAAATATATGACTTACACTGGCGAAGTTGTTGAAAAATATCAGCAATGTGTAAGCTACTCTGAGAGCACTGATGGGCGCCTTTTCTTCGTTCTCCATTTTTTTGTAAGCTGTGTCCTAATAATTTAAACGTTGTGCTTTAAGTTTGTATCATTTGTAAAGTGTTGATTTTGGAAATCATTTAAATTGATGGTAACACAGTAAATATATTGATGANTAAATATATTGATGATGCGGCATTTGTCGTTTTAAAAATTTAACTGAAAATTTTTAACAAAAAATGTTTTTGCAAACTTTTAAAGCCAAATTGACCTTGTCTTAAACTTAACTGTTCATTTTGTCACAAAAAACAAATTTTAAAAAAATGCAAAAGCAGACAGACACAGACACTTGTTTTGATGTTGATACTGTAAATGAACTGAACAATTGAAAAAATGCAACTAAAACTCTCACTTTCTCTCTCATCTCTCCTCATCCACTTTTCTTTTTTTCTTCT
>NW_016215909.1:0-1672 GCF_001687245.7 Rhagoletis zephyria | reverse complement strand
CGACGGAAAAACCGCAACTTTTTTTGGTGATGCAGTCTAATGTACATATCTATGCGGTACACTTGTGTGGAGGCAATTATTTGGTAATTTGCTAGCCTCCTTCCTCTGGACCAACGTTGCGTGCAGCAAATAAAACGCTACGCATAGCTGGACACGACGACAGCCACAAAATGACATTCACAATATTTGCCTTAAGCCATCAGAAATGAGGAGTGTCGTGGGCCAAGCCAGAAGAATGCTGTGTGTTATCGCTTGAAGCGGCAAAGAATCTTTCATATGAAACAGATATGAAATATTATCAAGTTTCCTTACATAATTGTGTCTAAATCTCAACGGGGTTTAGTACCGTAATTAATCAAAAGCGGCGCGCATGAGTGGTTGCTGCGTGGGCACAACTCACGAATCTTCGAATCTCGGCTTTCTTTAGCGGCTTATCAGAGTCCTTAACACGACTTAGGGATAGAGATTTTGCCGGATAACCGGATTCCGGATACATACCATGTAAAAAATAAAAGCCGGATTCGGATATTCGGTAGACTGCTGCCCTTAACAAAGATAACTTCTAAGTCTGAAACGACCGCACAAGAAATGGAGAAACACTTACAGCTACTTATTATAGCCAGACAAGAAGATCCTTTAATTTATTGGAAGCATAGTCGCAAAGAATTTCCAAATTTGTTTACACTGGCAATGGAGTATCTCCGCGCAACGCCTTCCTCAGTGAACTCAGGAAGAGTGAACTAGATTTTTAATTTGCTTCTATAATCGAAATGCGGAAATCCGATCGGATTTTAGCCAGTAGCCGGCCGGATAAGTTGGATTTCGGATATCTACCGTATACGCGGCGGCACATCCCTACTACTAAGTACATATATGCACATATCCTACTGCAGCCCTGCATTGCAAATATTCGGCATTGCAGCGTAATTTGTTAATGGATTTATTGTTTGCTAATTGTGACGGCACTTTCGCGTATCTCCATGAACGCGTTTTACATGGGATAGCGGCGCCTGCTGTCAGAGCCATTAAAAATGGTTTTGTGTGTGTTTTTCTGCTCCGCCATTTACTTGCGCTGACATAAATCTTTGTGTCGTGTGCTAAACCGCTAACCTTATTTTCCTCACCATGGCAATCTCCAAGAAAGGAAAGATGACAGCTGCCTTTCCTTGAAATGATAAAGCGCCGCCACCTGGGGCAATACATCCTTTTGCGCTCTACTTTGGCTTGGCTTCTATACAAACGAACACCAGAGCCTTACCGTTGGGTGGGTACCGTTGCAGGCTGAAAATTTTGTGAACAACACAGAAAGGCAATGTAATGACAAAATTGCGATTGAGTTTTCTCTCATTGCTGGAAGCTGCTTACCACCGGAACTCTCCGGAGCCATCGTTTTTATGTCAAGACACAAAAGTAGTCACGAACTAATGCACAACAACTACACTGGGTGGGAGAAGAGCAGAGCTGAAGATTTGACCGGGTACCAGGGGGTAGACGTGTGAACATCATTTGCTTTGTCTATATTTAAAAAATGGAATTATTTTTGAGGTGCGATGACTTATTACGAATTTCGACTTTTATCCACTTTGATAACAGCGGCTCAAACAACCGTAGGATTGCCACAATTTTGCGTGGTTTGCGTGCATACAAATAAATAACAAATAAATAAGTAAAA
>NW_016215908.1:0-1672 GCF_001687245.7 Rhagoletis zephyria | reverse complement strand
TGTTATTTTTATATAAAAATATCGTCTAAGCTTTATAGTTCATTCCCACAAAGTCTTAACTGCAGTTTATGCCAATTGAAACAAGAAGATTACAAGTCGAAGGGGATAGATAATTCCTCCTACTACAAGCAAACGAAAGGAGAAAAGCAAACACTAAGAAATAAACCTTCCGCTCACCCCATGTTGAAATTCTTGGAACTTATCTGAGCTCTTAACTGCTGTTAAGACTCTGGTGGAAATAGGCTATTGCTATTAACCAAAACCGTGTAAATCACAGTGACGGATTTTTGCACTTTTTTCATACAGGTATTAAAATAAAAAGTGGGAGACCGTCAGCAAAAAAAAAAAATCAAAATATCAACGCAAGTTTTTGTAAATTGCGCTTGTTATATTAAAAAACCCGAAAAATTTTCCTCAAAAAAAAGATCTCAAAAATCAACGCGATTTTTTAGCCGTTTGAAACTTGCACTTCATTAGAGTAAATTTGTATGTAAATTTGTATTTGTAAAATTGTCTAGCAATTCAGAAATGAAATTTTGTTGAAAATTTGTTGAATTTTCTTAAATTTTGTATAAAGTTAAAACTGCGATTTACGCGGGTTTGGTTAAAGCTTAAAAGATATTTTTATACAAAAATAACTAAAAAATTTGGCTGGGAAAATATTACGAATATTAAAAAACATGTGGTCATTTGTTTGAGTCACTGTAACTTGTTTAGTTGGTTGGCGATCGCTGTGGTGTAGTGGATAGCAGAGCACGCTGTCATTCCGCAGAATCTGGGTTCGAGCAATACCGAAAAAAAAGTTTTAGTCATCAAAGAGTCGGCGTAAAACTGTAGGTTCCTTACCTTTATGTGACAACATCAAGGCGCACGCCACAAATCGGGGGAGGACTTCACCAAACACTAACATTATGTTTGCTCAGAAATATTTTTGCTTAAATACTCTGTGGTTCTGAACTTCACAGATTATATTTCATATTTACCAAAACCCAAACAAAAATCAAAAACTAAATATGTAATGTGTTAGATGCTAATTGAACTTAGGATCTTTTGGAACCTGCCTAATAAGACTTCATTCAGCTTCAAGAAGAACATGTGTCTTTAACTTTTCTAATGCTGACTGCACACGTGAGAATCATTGAAGCAACCAAGTCATGTTGTTTTGGCTATTGCGGTGTTGCCGCAAGCGTTGCTTGACCGCAGAGTTGTGTCGTGTGTAGTCAGCATAATGTTCAGTTTAAATGAAATTTTTTACAATTGTTCAAACTAATTTAATTTCAAATAACTTTACATCGTCTTCTCCTTGTTCACCACCAGGCCATTCGCTTCGCTTCGATTACTTACTTGGAATAAGCAGAACAAGTATAGCTCTTTTTGAGGCCTAGTATCTCGATGTCATCGGCATAAGTACGCCAGTAATTGTTAACTCGTATAAAGATTATACCTGAGCAATTTAGTTTTGTAACTGTTAAGTATTATCTCCGCCAGCATCAGAAGAAAGATATCGTACGATAAATCTCATTTGGTATCGATCGGCTGGGAGCGGTCCTTCCTAATCCTGGCTGATCTGGTAAAACTGCTCAACGGTATTTTACACAGCCTTAATAGTTTCGTGAAGATACTGAATTCAGGCATCGCATCTTGCGACGTCTATAGCGAATATCTGGTCTAT
>NW_016215907.1:0-1672 GCF_001687245.7 Rhagoletis zephyria | reverse complement strand
TAAAAGTCTTATTCCTATAAGTATGTATGTACATATTAACGTATTTTTAGCTCCAATTGGCTGTTTCCTTTGGCTAACACAACTAAAGTGCTTGGTATAGATTGCGCAACGCAAACGGAGTAAATAAGTGCATATAAACTAGATGTATACGCTGAATAATATAAATATTTTAATGTAATATACTTTTTGGAACATGCTTCTAGCCTTAGTGCTAAGGAATCTCAGATGCAGCTTCAGATCTCTGAGCTAAAAAAAAGGTTCAAAATTTAACCAAACAAAATAATGCAAATATTAGAAGGCTGGAAGAAGCAAATGCTATCATAAAAAATTTGAAAAAATTTCTCAGTGAGGGTCAACTTCGAAAGCTTATGTTGCCAAGTAAGTCTTTTTTATGGGTGGAAAGATAGTCGGGCATGTGCTGCAAATCCTAAGATTTGAAGATGGTACGATTTATAAAATCTACTTTCTTAAAAAAACGGCACAATTTGGCACTGAATCGACGTACATAAATAATAGTTTCGTTCCAGATGCTTCACGATNTACAGGATTTGCATGAACAGCTGTTTTCTCCATTAATAAACCTGGAACGGTTTCCTGTAAAAACCTGCAAATCGTGAAGCATCTGGAACGCAACTAATGTGTTTGTCGCCGTTTCCATTTGAAATATCAAAACGTACGATTTGCAGCATATGCCCCATTATAAAATTTTTTACAACAGAAATGAACGTGAAGTGGGCATGGAAAGACACTTCCAATGCAGTTTGTTTGCACGCTGCGGGACGACGGGCATACAACCATTTGTACACACAAGGATTTCCGCTTCCCCACGTATCAACACTGCAGCGTTGGTATCGCAAATGCGATGTACGTGAGGGTCTCCTGACTGCTTCGTTTGATTCTATGCAACACAGGTCTGATCTTTGTAATGATGACAAAATTTGTGTTCTTGCATTTGACGAAATGAAAGTCGTTGAATCATATGAATACGATCAGACAGGAGACTATGTACGAAAGCCTGCAAACTACGTGCAAGTGGTAATAGCAAGGGGGTTGCGGAAAACCTGGAAGCAGCCCGTGTTTTTCGATTTTGACTGCCAAATGACAAAAAAAATATTGCTGTCCATAATTCTGGCGCTCAAAAATATTGGTTAACCGGTAGTGGCTGTCGTATGCGACATGTGTCCTACCAACCGAAAGCTGTGGAGGGAATTGCATGTGACAATAGGTGAGATTAACATTCTTCTCGAGTCCTTTTAATTTTTATAATTATGTATATAAATGCATGAGTATAAAACTGTCATAGACAGCGCTGGAAAATCGCCATAAGCAAGTGCAAAACTTTTGCACATGCTTGTGGAATTCTGCGTGCGGTGCCCATTTCTAGTATAGAACCATAATATACACCGTTTTTAGATAAGCCGTGGTTTACACTGCCTACTGATGAAAACGCAAAGATTTGCTTAAGCTCGTGAGAAATCATTATTTGGACAGCGGATTGTTGTGGAAAGGTCAACACAACACGACGAAGACGATTTGTGATTTGTTGAGACATACGTGCAAATCTGACGTCTCAATAGCATTCAAGCTCACTGATGAGCATATTTCAGTAAAGGGAATAGGCAAGATTCAATAATACAAGGTTAGATAATTATTGACAGCTGCGGTTTGACAC
>NW_016215905.1:0-1672 GCF_001687245.7 Rhagoletis zephyria | reverse complement strand
AAAAAAAAAAACTGCATACCAAAATTTTGTTTTTGTACAAAGTTAGAAATCTGAATTGATATGGTGTTTGTTGTATACCAGCTATACTTTTATAAAAAATAATAAACAAAAAAAATCCATATACCAAAACCATATAAAAAAAGGCTCTTATGTAATCTACATAAATGTGATATATGTATGTACATATATTTTTACACATACATACATACAAACTTCCCAAATATGGCGTAGATATGTATGTTTCTTTTCATCCATGGTGGAATAATTATTACACCATGCTTTTCATCTATCATTTGGTATTAATACATTTATTTGTAGTTTTTTTATGGAATCGGCATCGGCCGATTCTTTCCCCATAAGCCGATTAATCCGCATCGGCATCGGTACCTGAAAAAAAGTTGGAATCGGTCGGACTCTATCGAAATTACTCTAGACGAAACATATGTATGTATTTACATATCATGATTCAATAATACTAAATCATGTGTACATATGTACATATATATAATGAAAGTTACATGCGATTGCTTTTTTTATTTATGTGTATGTATTTAGACTGGGAGATTAGTAGTAAATCTTGTACATATATAAGTAAATTGTAGTTAATACAAAATAACAAAACAAAAGTGTTTTTTAATTACAGCTTAAAATAAACTTTTTTTAAGTTACATTTATTACGTTTTTTATAAGTACATACGTTCATGTTGTAGATAAAAAAACAATAAAAGTTCCTCGACCAACAGATAAACAACAAACAAGACAACGTTCGTTGAAGAACGTCTTCACGGCAGTGGGGCCTGCGTATCCGGAACGACTCACATCTATGTATATCTGGCCAAGGACTGTCACTCCAGCAAATTCCTCAAATGCTCTGAGGATCTATATACTGTTACAACAACGACAACACGTAACAACTTTTCTCTCTTATTTGGCACTACCAAGGTTTGTCGGTTGGGCCGGGCTGTTTGCCGTGCACGAACTTTCATTTCCCACTAATGGGTTGCAAGTCAAAAGGTCACCGGAGCATCATCATGGATAAGTACTGTTTGGCCATGCCAGCGCCATCGGTATTTTTATGCAATCATTCTCTTGATTACGCTCAACAGTTTGCAAGTTTTCACCAAATCATACTGTTTGGGGCAAGGCACATTAAACAGGTAGTATCAGTAGAGCAAAAACAACATTTGCGTGTATTTTGTTGTTGCTTCTGGTATCGAAAGTGTCAACAACTGTTCTGAATCTTTTCTTCTAAATCAAAGGGTGCCATGTGAAATACAAAAATAATAATAANGTGCTGCTGAGTTGGGCGAACGTTCCAAAAGCTGCTATTCAATCGCTTGTTTTGTATGGAAAAAGGTTTCACATGCAAATGGATTTTAACAATTCAGAATTTTTGTGAGAAAAAATTAAAAATATTTGACATTTTCGAGACCAAATAATTTGAAAATAAATCAAATCAGCTGCTCTACTGATACTACCTGTTAAATGTACCTTGGTTTGGGGTGGAATTTCATACTTTGATGTTAGTGAATTCTCACAACGGAAATTTAAACGCTTCTGGATACATTAGGAGTAACTGGAGCTCGCCTTCGTTTGTTGCTTTCTTTGCTTAAGCTGCTAGTTCAATCTTTTAAGATGACTTTTCGCCATGCCATTGGGTAAGATCGTAGGA
>NW_016215904.1:0-1672 GCF_001687245.7 Rhagoletis zephyria | reverse complement strand
TTCAGAAAAATTCCCACGAGTTGTGCCGCTACAAGTAAAATGCGCCCACAACCTCAATCATGATTGCAATTTGAAGACACATAAATATATTAGCAATTTTGATTCATTATGTATTTATAAGCAGAGAACGAATTTTGTGAAAGGTGATTTACCTTTTTTTGCTTTCTCTTCACTATTTGACTTCTTTTACGTTTTTATATCTTTCATGACTTTCATAACTTTGGTCCGATGTTTCTAAGTACCAGAGGAAAAGAGCTATGTCCATGAAAAAGAATGCCAAAATGATCAAAACGTCAAGCTGAGTCGATTTAGCCATGTCCGTCTGTCTGTCCAACTTATATTTGTTAAACGGGTGTTTTTTTTATAACGTATCAACCATTTGTCGGAACTAGCACAAGCGGACCACTAAAAAATATAACTCCCATGATTTTTCAGATATGAGGTTTTGCGTTATAACTTATCCGTTTGTCGAGTTATTATTAACAGTGTGAAAATATGTAACCAAAATCATTATAGTCTATAACGCTGATAAAAATGATAGTTAAGCTATGAGGTACTTCGTGAGCTATTTATTTACTAATAAATCGTCCAAGAACTACCGAAAAAACCGTCAAGATCTATGTTCTATAAGGTATATCTTCCACATAACTGATTATTCAGATATTGCACGTTTAATAATATACAGAATTCTTTCAAAATTTCACATATCTTTGCCAGTTTTAGAAAGTTAAATCATCTGTTAGGCTGAATATACATATTCTCCATATGCAACAAGTAATTTTTAAGCAAAAAAACCAAAACCGACTTCAATTCTCATATAACAATTTTAAAGTACCGTTAATTTATTCATGATCCAATGATCTGATCTAAACCAAATTAGTATGGGACCATCCCTGATGTACCACATTTCCTTTAAAAGAATTATATAAATCGGTTAACGTGGTCCAAAGGTATGCCGTAATATACATACATAAAAAAAATATTCCGACGAATGGATAGCCTCCTCCTGAAAATAAAGGTTAATTTTTGGCCATGATATAAAAGTCCGGGGCAAAATTCTGCCATAGAAGAAAGTTTTCAATGTTCCTTTGATTCCAGGACCGCCCTTTTTTCGAACTTTTTGGGAAAAAGGCCAATGATAACTGAAAAATCCGGACTTTTATTTTTATAGTGTAGTAATAACAGTTAAGCTAATATATTTTAACCAAATATATTTTAAGGCCGAAATAAAGGTCCTTTGCTAATAGTAAACAAAACGGTCATCCAAATGAAACAAATTCCAAAATCAAATGATACCAAATCAAATGATAGAGGACTGTAATAGCTAAAATAAAGGTCCAAAAACATTTTTTTTCTAACGGCTTTTATTATAAAGGTCATAAACATGAAATTATGGACCACCGAACGGCGCACAGTGGAGCAAAACAGGTTGCTCTGGACAAATCAATTTTGAGAGCCCAAATATGAACCGATTTCAAGTTTCTTTTGTTTTTAAATAAAAGATAATTAAATTTCGCGTCGATCTACCCGTGGCGATTGTGTAAAGACGATCTGGTTTTTTATTTATTTATGTTGAAAAATTAAAGAAAAAAGTTTTCACGTTTGAATGCTTCCATTTTTTCAGAAAATACTTGGAAATACTTGAAATTAATTCAAATGCCTGCAATTATTT
>NW_016215903.1:0-1672 GCF_001687245.7 Rhagoletis zephyria | reverse complement strand
CCGTTCGCTTCGCCAAATTCATTCGCTTCGCAAGTGATAATACCGCCCATAATAAATTTTGTAATCCAGTCTATGATACAGTCTAATGTATATATATTGTATGATTTTACATTCAAGTGACAGGCATCTGCTGTAGTTTGCCTTTTCCTTTCTTCCTTTAAAACGGCGACATTTACTGATATTGTTGCAATGATCTTCACCTTATCGTACTTGACCGCACACTCATTGTAGTACATATGTACATATGTGCATGTTCCATAAGTGCAAACCTATATATTTCCATACACACATAGTGAATGCGTGCCTATATAACTTCACATAATATAAAAATGTGCATACATACATATTGTTAAAAAAATTATAGAGGACTCCAGCTTATCCATGTGAAAGAATGTAACCGGTATGTTCATAGTAAAAATTAATTTTGGTACAGTAGACACACGTAACATTAACGATTCATTAAAAACCGAAGCTGTTGCGAAAACTGACATTTTGCCATTAGTAAGGCAAATCTACACAGGCTTTGTGAGCAAACGAAATTGGCAGTAGGGTGTGCGATTATTCATTGCGATTTGAAAAACAACCCCTTCCCGATTTTGAAATTAAGAAAAAAACCGGGTAAAAACCGGTTTTCTTTTACATAGTTTTCATAAAGTGAAAATTCTTATTGTGGTACGAAGTCATGACCAAAAATTGCAATAAAGCTTGCAAAGATAGCTTTTATTTAGAAGTGACCAAACCAAAAAAGTTCAAATTTTTTTAGATCAAAAGTAAAACAAATAAAAATCAGCAAAAAACTCCTTTGGTCTTCTTTTAACTTTTGTTAATACTTTATTGGAATTTTTCTCATTTTTTCCAGATTGAGTAGTAGGGTTCAGCAACATCGAAATAAAGGTTTTTCAAATAAACGTCGCCCCACGGCAGATACTGTTCAAGCCCAAATAATCTACGATATATGCTTAAAACTATTTGGGGTTTCCCTTAAACTGGAAAAACCTTAAAAACTTCGAAAAACTAAAAATTTTTATTGAGAGGCCAAGATTAGTATGAAAAAAATNTTGGAAAAACCGAGTCATTCACCCTAATTAGGAGCCATTGGCCAAAGTTAAGTCTGTTTATTAAGGGGTTTCCAATTTCAAAGTGGTCGAATGGGCGGTATCGGCAAAGAATTTAAAAATTCATTATTATCCGTCAAGATGTTATTGTAGATACATATCAATTTTGAGTGAATAAGCTTCAGTAGTTATTAAAATATCGCAGCTTATGTATTTCTGCGGAATACCGTTATATGGGAGGTAGGCGTGGTTATTGTCCGATTTTGCCCATTTTCAATACCATACGTGCTTGGCTCAAAAGAAATGCACGTATCAAGTTTCGTTAAGATATCTCGTTTTGCACAGACGGACGGACGGACAGATAGACATGGCATGGCTTATTCCATTTCAATGTGCACAAGTGCGCTTGTTTATAAAAGTACTGGTTTCCTTATTTTCGTTATTCTTCAGTTATAGGGTGGTGGCAGAAAAAAATTTACCACCCTAATGAACATAAATATTTGTATGTGCAGTATATGTATGTACATACATACATGCATACAACCTACATAGATGTTTGAAAGAGAGTGTACATGCGACATGTTTAGAGTAAATATTTTAGAAAGCAGAAGAGCTAA
>NW_016215902.1:0-1672 GCF_001687245.7 Rhagoletis zephyria | reverse complement strand
ACTAATGCATGAAAATCCTAACCTCAAAAAAATCACCCGTTATATCTATGTATGTACGTTGGTTAAAGCAATAGAAATTAAAATTTAGCACAAGCGCCTAAGAAGATTCATATTGAAAAATTGTTTCGGAATTCGCATAAATTGACAATCTACTAAATAAGTACCATTACACATTTACTGCCAAACGATTCAGGTGCATGGGTAGTTACTTTAAAATATTGTTCGGTGAATACATGCAAATCGAAAGCAACTCGGAAACTTTAAGAAATACAATTCCAAAAAACCCAAGGCGCACCGCATTGGTGCAAAAAACAAAGGCGCCACTACCACAACGTGACGTGACTGGTTCATAAATGATTATCGCGACAGGTGTGGGTAATGGACGACTTCCGCTACTGCCAATCGGACCATGAGATATGCATTTCACTCGAGACCGTGCTTGCCAGCAGGGTCGGGACGTAGCTGAGGTGCGGTTCGTGGCGGCATTGAGGCATTGGCAGCTCTTGGATGGTAAGTGCGGCTTTTATTGATTGCAGACAGCACTTTGCAACCTCGTCAATATGCATATGTAAATTAGGGTCATCCAAATACAAATATACATATGTACATACATATAAACATATGTACATACATATAGTACATCCATGCATCCGCGCTTGGTGAGTCAATGTTAGGGCCATACGAATATTGGCTACTCATAAAATTCTTGTAATGTATTTACGAGTATATCCGCTTCCGCTGCATCGCCGCATGTGCTGACATTTCCTTCATTTTAATTACAATGTCCATTTGAGTGACCTTACAGAAAATGTATTTGTACATATGTATACTATGTGCATATGTAAGTATGTATGCATAAATGTGTTCGTATTTGTGAAGAAGTTGGCAGAAACCCAACGGATTGTGTAGGTGTGGGTTTTTTTATTTAATTTTTATTTTTTGCTGTTGTCCTTCAAATTAAGGAATGTCCATCGTTCTTTAATGCATTCTTAAGAAAATCAGTTTTTAATATTCAAATAAAGTAAACAACTCTACATTCCGACGAAAAAAAAAACTTTTTTTTTATTTAATTCCGTGTGGGAATTGCCTGAAAGAGAACAGCAAATGGTTTCATGTTTTTGTTAATCACTTTAATATGCTTCTTGGTACCCACCCACCTAACGCTTTTTGGGAGTGAACGGGCTAGGCACTCTAATTGGGCAAATGATTTCTTGGGTATGCCTTAGCGTATGAGCGACCAATATGTATTCAACAAAGTGTGATTGAATTTGACATTGCTCTCAGAAGAACCATCCTATAATGTCAAATTGAATTTTTTTTTTATGAATTTTGAATCGCTTGTTTATATTTTTGGCATAATAGTACTTTAAAAAAGAGCCTACGTCAGTTGTTAATCAGACCTTATGATCGACCTTTTTCTTGGCTTTTGAAAAAATTCCAACAGAGTAGTAAGTGCCGTTTTCTCAATTAGCTTTTAAATTTTATGTCCCCTTCAAACCCATTTTTTCAGAACAAAATTTGTGCTTAGAGGTAGATAAATTTAACAACGTTAGAATTTTCCGGTTGATTTTTCGCTCAAGTGAAGTTTTACTTGCCTGAAATCAAGGCGAATTCATATAAGCTGGTAAGGTGACAGGTAATAAGGTCAATGGAAATAAGGTCAATTGACTTT
>NW_016215901.1:0-1672 GCF_001687245.7 Rhagoletis zephyria | reverse complement strand
TTATAGTCAGTTTTCCGAAACAAATTCAAATGGAAAGTGATTTTTTTTTATGTGAATTTAGTTTGAAAATTGACAGAAAGAAAACATAATTTTTTACTTACTTGAAACGTTTACATGTATAACTTACTCGATGGTAGAATTTTCACAAACGAAAAGTAAATGTTTCTCGTTTGGGAAAAGAACAATGAAAATTACTATTTGCTTCTGACTATGTACGAAACCGTACAAAACCAAAAATGATATGATGATTGAGGAGCAAATGGCATTTGTTTTGTACGGTTTATTTTCGTACCCTGTTTTACACAATATTGCTAGCGAAAATGATTTCAACTTTTCATTAGATATTGAAGAAGAAGAAATTAACGAGGTTGAGGAAAACATTATACCAACCAGAAACGTCAATGTTAGAAATATTATTTGTCAGGAATTAAGTAATAGACCACGAGAGTTGTAAACTTTGAATTCATGTGAAATCTCAAATTGTTTATTTGCTAAAAATAAAAAGGAATTCATTAGCTGACAATCTAATTATACATATGGGCAAGTCCAGGGTCATTTATGTTTCATCGTTCGATACGAAATTGCATTTTCGCTAGTGATTAACAAAATATTCAACAAATAACAAAAATATTTGTATACGATCGACAGTCTCTAAGGCCCTTTGCTACGGACCAAGTCAAAATAATTTTTAAATAATTATATAACTTTAGAAAATTCATGTTTTACGTCGTGTCAAAGATTTAGCAGCAAAATTCTAAATGATATTGTTTGTTTCTGATATACATTAAATTATAATTTATATGCAAATTATTAAAAATAAATAAACATAAGTTGCCTTTGATAAGGAACCTTTGATAAGGACACACAGTTTATACTGGAAAAAGCTATTTGAAGCCAAGCTCCAATAAATCTTTGTGTTTTAGACATAAAGTGCGTGGATTAAAAATTAATATTCTTGCAATTCCTTGTGCATATTTGCCTCTTTTGGTGCATTATTGTTGTTTTGCGTGAGAGTTCATTTTCCCATCTTCCGCGATTTATCATACATTTTGCTTATCAGCGATCAAGTAATTTTCCAGCTGTGTTTGGCTTGCTTTTATGCTTTAGAGCTTTTTGGCTCAGTGGCTTTAAAACTGTTAAGTTCAGCACGGTTTCTAACCATTGAACTTACAATACCTAGACTTATGTGTCTCTCAAACGCTCATCTTTGCTACTATCGTACTAAAAGCGTACACTGAGTTCTTCTTGTACATACTTACAAATTGTTACTACTTCGCGCTGCAATGTATTCATCCTCCTGTGTTGAAAAATGTAACATTAAAAACGACTTAGAGGGTTTCGTTGCGTGTTGGTTGTGTGATGACATAGCTCACGTAAAATGTGCTGGTCTCAATGGTAGGGTGGCCGATATCATAACCGATAACAAAGGTGTTCGTTGGTCTTGCCCCAAGTGCAGATCAACCGAAGTGGAGCTTTGTAAAATGTTTAGGAGCGCCAGAAGTGGCTTCCAGGAGTTGGGTAAGGAGTTAAAACTTCTAAACGAAAAGTTTAAGCGATATGAAGATGCATTTAAAGACTTTAAGTGCATTGAATCTTCATCCTCTCCTTCACCCAAGCTTAAGTAAGCTTCAAAAAAGCGGAAGCATGGAGGAGACAGCATTGTTCCTAATCC
>NW_016215900.1:0-1672 GCF_001687245.7 Rhagoletis zephyria | reverse complement strand
TTTGCCAATTTAGCCGGTTCGTCCAAAAAGTTCTGGCAACACTGATGGTCAAGTCTAAATAGCAAGAAAATTGTTACCCTTGATTGTAGTTGGGTTGACCACTTAATCTTAAACTTACTGCGATCAAATTCGTTTTACTGCGTTTTATGAATTTTAAGTCTAAACCTTGGTTCGTACACAGGGATGCGAACCCATACAAAGCCGATTCCCTAAATTTTCGAAAAAATTCCCACATTTTCAATGGAACACCACACAATTTTTTCATTTTTTGAGGAAACTTGATTTTCTCTTTTAATAAAAAAGCATGAACTGCAGATGTGATGCAATCTTTTAATTAGTGTAGCAGAAAAGTACTGCGCTGAATATTTAAGATTGTTCGTGAAATCTGCGAAAATGCTATCACTGAGTCCGATATTACTGATGCAGCATACACTTGGAATACACCCGTTTGTACCAACAATACATACATATCGTCGTTGAAAGTACAAAACCGCGTATCAAGATAATGCAAAACCGCGTATATGAGGTTGAATAAATTATTTGCTAGATAGTAAAAACCCTCATATTTCAAAATGGTTCTCTTTTTTATAAAGCAATCGCATTTCTGGCTAGTATATTTCAGGACGAATGGATAAGGATTGAGCCAAGAGCTTGTGTGAGCAAATCCAATTTTTGGCAGCAAATGTCAGTTACGCGGTTTTGCAGAATGACGATTCGCGGTTTTGTACTTTAAACGGCGATATGTATGTATGCGCAATAAAATAATTTTATACTCAGAATAGTACACCCTAATTTGGCACTGAAAATTTCAGATTGTACCTAGTAGCATAAAATAAATGTACCTAAATGATACAGATTGTACCTAAAAAAGATTACATCATTCATTTGTCGTTTTTTTTATAAATTTTACTTAAAACATGAATACAAAAGATGGATGCGGTAAGTCTAGAGAAAATAGTCAAATTGCCGTAAGTAACTTCAATAGCAGTGTTAACTTTTCGTAGTGACTGCTCCTAATGCAATGTAAAATGTTTAAGATAATACATAATATGAGTTTTATAATTTCTTTCTCTTGACCACCTTTCTTTAGAATTGTTTATTCTTCAAAATGAAAGCGAAATGAAATGAAGCTTCTCCCGTATCTACAAGTAAATATATTAGCACGGTAAAGGACAAAGAAAAGAAAAACAAAAAATGCATCTGATCAAAAGATGATTGTACCTAAAATCCNAAAAATGATGTATCCACTCATCAACAGAAAATCTGATTTAAGCAGAGATAACAAAATCGTTATATGTAAAGTCATATTCCAATCAATAATTTTGTACGCATGCCCTGTTTGGGGTGCCTGTGCGAAAACTCACATTAAGACTTTGCAAGTACTGCAAAATAAACTCCTAAGAATGATGCTGAACCTACCATGGGACTACTCTACTAGAAAACTACATGACGAAACAAAAATTGAGATGTAGACTGCGCGTATAGACAAAATCACTGATAAATTCAAGTTGAGATGTAGCATGTCTGATAACAAATTAATCTAATCAAATTAATATTCTCGATTCTGATTAATATTCAATTTTTCGTAAGAGTAAATCATTAGTAGTTATTACACAATAAGGGAATATATCATTTCGTAGGTTTTTTGCTAGTAGTTTTTCCTAAATCAAAT
>NW_016215899.1:0-1672 GCF_001687245.7 Rhagoletis zephyria | reverse complement strand
ATTAGCAACTTTTTTTTTTTGTATGGGGACCGACCCAGTCTAATCCACATCCATTTCTTAATATTTCCATATGTATACAGAAACTTAAACACGGCAGTGCAATATTCATACATACAGTCCACATATGAATAAACACACACACATATATATATAAGTAAACAAACAATATATGTACATTAGGATGCATCACTCCCTATACATAAAAAAGTAAGTGCGCTTGGACCACACTGGAGAAGTGAAACTTACGTTACATATCTTGTTTGTCTCTTAACCAATATACTTACATACATACATCTGTTTTGCTTAAGGTTATATTTTTTGACGGTCTAATTACATTCAGATTATTCTGTTTTCCTTTATCCTCATTTTTTTTATCTTTATACTATATCGAGCCGCTGTATTTTAATTCACTGTAACATGGACATAATGCAGCGAATTAAAAACAGCGGCTCCGCTGGCTGCGATAGCAAAGTCGATAATACTAGTAGCAAAGTCGATAAAAATATCGATAAAAATATCGTTAACAGAATCGGTAAAAATAACGATAAAAAAATCGATAAATAATCGATAACAAAGTCAATAAAAGTATTTATAACAAAATCGATAAAAAATCGATAAATAGTTGATAACAAAGTCGATAAATAATCGATAACAAAATCGAGAACAGTATCGATAACCAAATCGATAAAAATATTGTCAACAAATTCGATAAAAATATCGATAACAAAATCTATAAAATCTATAAAAATATCGTTAACAAAATCGATAAATAATCGATAACAAAATCGCTTAAAAAATCGATAAAAATATCGATAACAAAGTCTATATAAATATTTATAACAAAATCGATAAATAATCAATAACAAATTCGATAAATAATTGATAACAAAATCAATAAATAATCGATAAAAAAATGAGAACATTATCAAAAACAAAATATACAAAAGTATCGATAACAAATTCAATAAAAATACCTATAAAAATATCGATAACAATGTCCATAACAAAACCAATAATATCCATAAAGGATATCGATAACAAAATCGTTAAAAATATCGATTACAAAATCGATAAAAATATCGATAAAAGCCGACAAAAATATCGATTATTTTATCGTTCGGTTCCGAAGATACCGATAGAAAAGTCGATAACAATATCGATACAAATTTCGATAACAAAATCGATAATAAAACCGATAAAAATATCGATTATTATATTGATAAGTCCCGAGAATCCTGAAAATCTCGAAAATTCCAAAATAGTTCACAGATTGGGTCTCTGTGTCTCCATCTACAGTATCGGTCATATCTATAGCACGCTATTTCAAAGTGATATTATGTGCCACTTATGTTTATTTATTTATTTTTAAGAATTTTCAGTTAAAATCTAGTTCATTCTCAGACAAACCCCATATATACCCAAGTTTAACAATTTGTAGAAAACTTCAAAAAAGTGCAACAAAATTTCACCTAAATTTTACACTTTTTTCTCGGAANTCGGAAGTGTTAGAATTTTTTTGAGTACACAGTTTTTTAGCCCCTGCAATTTTAGTCTGATAATGTGCAAATTTCAAGTGGGTACGAATTACCGTTACTTTTTTAGATTTGGCTTCCATATAATGAGTAAACTCAATTTATTTGTATATGGAAGAAAACCGCAACACCTTTGGCAA
>NW_016215897.1:0-1672 GCF_001687245.7 Rhagoletis zephyria | reverse complement strand
TTAAGCTTCGACACGCCAATCGGCTGCGGATGCCACGTTTTCCAAGAATCCAACACCAGTTCATCGTCGTCCTTTCTCTCCTTGGGAACCGGTATTTCCATTGCCGGCTCACTGATGTTGTATTCGTTGAGGTTTTCATTAGTAAGTGATGTGATAATACACCGCACAGTGTCTTCCCGTGACTTTAGGTAGTTGCGCACAGGGTCACAGACAATTTGCAAAATAATGCCTTGTGGATCGAGTAATCGAAGCGCCTTGATAGAGGTAATGTATGCATCGATAATTTCACTCGTGCCGACTCCCGGATGCAGAAGACGCAGCTCAATAGAGGACTTCAAAGTGTTGATAAACTTTGTCCTGTAAAATGGGTCAATTTTGATGCATTCATGAAGATCAAGAAGAACGGCTTCAGAGTACGGATAGTCGATGACTATCTCAAACAGTTGCTTCATGCGACAGTAAATGTAGGTGTTGATAATAAAGTTGCGAATGTTGCTGGAGCTTAGTGAAGGAATACGGGCGAGAACTCTAGCATAGTTGGAAGTTGGTTCATGTACCAGCGGGTGCCGCAAACGACGAAAAGGGGAAACTCCAGCGATATTGTTTACTATCACATTGACAATGTCCACATCGTTCTCAGCTTTTGTCAAGTAAACCATCCTTATCCAGTCTATGAGATTGTTTTCAAACCAGTTCAAAGTGAGATCCAAACAGCTGACATCAAAGTTATTTCCTGGTAACCAAACAATGAATTAGTTAAAAGTCGATTAAAATTGAAAAGCAAACCTTCACAAAGATGATAGATGTACTTTTCAATGCTGGTAAAAATAACTGAGCGTATAATATCTTCACAAAGTCTATCAAACATTCCCAGACCTTGGAGCGTGTTTCGAAAGGCAATAAATCCTGCTCGTAGACTGATGCACCAGCAATTTTCTCTTGGATCCAATTCATTATTCCAGCCGCAATCGACGCAAAGTTTGCTTTCATTAGCAGAATTTTCATATTCAGTATTTTCTTTGTAACTTTGGTTGATGTGATCAAATACTTTAAAACAGAAAGTAAAGGTGTTAAGAAGAAAATTGTTAAACTTAAGTGGCATTTCGGCAATAAAAGCAGAATAGAGGACATCTTGCAGGCGAGCCATGTATTGACGTTGGGCAGAATTGTCACCAGCAAACATCAAATCAATAAATGGGTTGTTTAGCCATTTGCCGATGTGTAACTCGTAAAGAGTCTGGACAAGTTTAAATAAATGTAAATGCTGGGAGTTTGGGTTTTTCGAAGTCATTTCACAGTTTCTAAACTCGCCCCAAATTTTGCTGGGTGATGATTCAAAAACAGTGCTGAGATATGCACAAAAATTTTCAATGTATAGTTCTTGCATCAAGGTGAACAGTTCTTCATCAGCCTTGATGTCAACCATCGCCGATTTGCATTGTTCCCAGAAATCCACTTGTAGTTGTGTTTTGATGTCCTGAGCGTGATGAAAACTCGATGTAAAATACAACAACAAAACATAACAATGCTACAAACCTTGGACGAATCATTACGAAAGAGATTAGTTGAGACAAATTCAATCTGATCTACCATTTTGAAACCGATAAAACAGACAGTTTAAAAGATTTATAAAAACGCGGCAAATGGAAACTGCCAAAACAAAGTGGCTTTG
>NW_016215896.1:0-1672 GCF_001687245.7 Rhagoletis zephyria | reverse complement strand
TTATCATTTTCTTCATCTACATATTCCCCTTTACCTTTGCCCTTATATAACTAATGTGTTTAAATTTAGTATGGTCTTCATAAGAATTAAAAATTTTGACTTTTAAGATTGTTAGAAGTAAAAATCACTAACTGATCCATATTTATGACTTTTATAAAAAAAGTCTTCAATAACTATTATCTCAGGCATATAATTAAAATAAAAAATAACAGTTATTTGCAGATTGTTTAGATAAAAATTAAAAATAATTGTTAATTCTGGTTTATAAAATGAAAATCAGAAATAACTGTTATTTAAGGAGTAATTAAATAAAATTAAAAAAAAAAACTGTTAAAGAGCTATTTTTGAATAAAAGTTCTAGCCGTAATCTACGATCCAAAATTAAGTTTATGCGTTTCGGCGTTTTTTGTGTTATTTGCGTTATTTCAAAACTTGAAATTTTTCTTACGGAGTACAGAATTTAATGAATTTACTAGTCTTTCTACTTGTGAGTTATTCAAATAAAAAAATTGATTTTTAGTTGAAACAATTCAGCTATCTGGTTTTTGGCAAATAAGGTGGGTGGTCGAAAAAGTTCTGGCAACAATGCTCCTAAGGGGTGAGAGCATTAAAATTCAAACTCTTGTTTTTTACCACCCTAATGTACACACATGCGCGTGTAATAAGTACACACCATTATATACTATCGTCAACACAAATTTGTACCAACACCCTCGCCAATACAATTATATGCCAGTGCATTTCCACTCTGAGATTGCTGTGCACAACAGCAGTTTTGCATTTGTGTAAGGTCATATAGAGGTCATTGGCCAAATAAGTGGCTTTCGGCAGCTGGTAGTTGCCAATAAATTGCGNCTATTCAATAAGCTGCCTATACTTTAAGTTACGTAACACCTGCTTGGTAAATTTATAGATTGACAGTACTGAAATATATGTATACAGAATTTTTGAAATTTTAACAAAAGTTCTGAAAACACGAACTATGTCCGAATGTTTTTAACCGCCTTCCAAAAAAAAAGGAGGAGGTTATCAGTTCGACGGAATATTTATTGTTTTATTTTTATTTTTATTTTATTTTATTTTATGTATTTTGGACCACGTTAACCGATTTCGATAATTATTTTTGCATCGGAAAGGTAGTGTCTCAGAAGTGGTCCCATATAAATCGTGTTAAAAAATTAACGGTACTCCTAAATTTTTATATGAGAATTGAAATCAGTTTTGTTCTTTGCTTAAAAATTACTTATTTCGGTATAGTTTAGCACTATGATTGTTTGTATATACGTATATATATAGATACGTACATAGTACATAGAAGCATCCCATTAAACCAATCAACGAGAAAACTTTTCTGAGCTAAACTTTTCCAATATATTTTGGGTCAAATCTGAACTCTGAATTGCTATATCAGCTCAGATTTTTTGAATAACCCTACATGAACAAGCGAAAATGCGAGGTTTGGCCTATACTCGAGGGTTGTCCACTTGCTTGCAGACTTAGAAAAAATGCACCGCAGTTAGTTTCAAAAAGAAACTTTGTCGGTTAAAAAATAAGTTATTCTAATACAAGATCCGAATAAGAAATGACCTTCACCCATATAGCACACAATCTTCAAAAGTGAATCAACTCAAAATTACACGTTCGTCAGAAAATGCGAGAAACCATTTCTGAA
>NW_016215895.1:0-1673 GCF_001687245.7 Rhagoletis zephyria | reverse complement strand
CAAACGAAAGAGTTTTAAGAAAACTATATGCTGATAATATTTTTAATTATAGTTGTCATCTATTTTTTTGAAGGTCATCACATCTGCATCGTTTTTTCCGAATACCCAAAATGAGAAGTCAAAAGTCCACAGGTTTTTTTTTTTTGAAGTTACAGGGAGATTTGAAATTTGATGAAATGAAAACCGACACCATGCGAGGCCTCTCATCACTGAGAAATCATTAGGAATCATTAGATTAATCATTAGGAATATTTTTAGAGGTTTTTGAAAAGGGTTTCACCTGTTAAAAAAATGAAATTAAATGTTGGTGTTTTGGCACCATGCGGGTTCACTAGTTATTTTTATTATCGGAATGGTGGTACATCAATGGTGGTCCCGTAATTTGATCTATTGTGTCATGAATTTTTATATGAGCATTGAGGTCGGTTGTATGTTTTCAGTTAAAATTACTTTTTTTTTAAATGGGTATCAAACTAGCTGTAGGTTCATTTTGAAAACATCCAAATCAGTTTAATAAACGCGTTAAATGAAGTTTTATATTAACGTGGGGTTTAGGAAAACTTAATTTCGAAAATATTTTTTAAGTGGGTTTTCGACTTTTAGTAATTCAAAACAATAGTTTCTATATTTATAATTGTTATTAAAAATGTTATTATCTTTAAGTTGTATAGATTATTTTACATTAAGCAAAATTATAATAAAATTATACACTTTCTAAATTTTTTCATGCACAAAAAATTAAATGCTCGCCTTGAAAAATCTGGGAAACGCTCGTATTCAATATTAAGTTTTATAGTTTCAAATATAATTATCTTGGAAAAACATAATTTTTTATTCGTTAAACATGNATCCCTGTGCTACGCCCTTATGCCCGAAGTTATATGCAAGCCATGATGGCATAAAATTGTCTTTCTCATTAAGTTAATTATCAGTTAAAAATTATGCAATCTCATTATTTTGTTTCACTTTAAAGTACCACGCTGCTATGTTACACAGTTTTTTCCATACCAATTTAAAGCAAAGCCATAACTTTCAGAAACACACAAACCTGTACCGAATTCCGAGCATCTCGACCTATTAAATCGCATCAAATGATCTGAATTTTTGAAATTTTATTCATTCATAAATTCTTTTATGGCATCGGCGAATTTTTCTTTTTTTTTATGCATTTGGCACCAAAACAAGTGCGTTTTGCAAAATGAAATTGCCAACAATAGAATTTCCGCAGAAGGCGTAATAGATGCATCCAACAACAACAACAAGACAATGCCAACGCTGACATAGCTGCATACATGTGTATGTATATGTATGTACACACAGCTGACAGTGCTGAGAATGACATCATCTCAGTGCTTTTGAAATGCAACGCTTCTCATTAAAAATGGATGATTTGAATGAATTGTGTCGAAGTGATGCATTCAAAACAAAAACAAAAAAAAAACACCAACAACGAGTAGGAGGTGGAGGTGTATGATAAAGTGTGATGCTAAGTGATGGCAACGAAACATGTGCGGTAAATTGCAAAAGTGCAAACATCTACTAAATGCTATGCAAATATATCTATACATGGTTACATACATATACATATGTACATATATAACAACATATACTACTATAGATAAGCGTTTGCATCTGTAAGTTTGTACATACATATATGCATCAAAATGTGTAAA
>NW_016215894.1:226-1673 GCF_001687245.7 Rhagoletis zephyria | reverse complement strand
GTCCTGACATATTTACGCGCATACATATGTACGTTTACAGTAGGCTACTGCTAACTTGAATATCTGTAGCTCTATTCTGCTTGTTACCGGATATTTTGTAACCAGCAAATTTTGTTACCAAACATTGTTAGTACTTCTTGTAACCGCAATTCAAGGTACCTTGGTAACGTTTTAATGTATTCAGCATTCCAGCTATGAAGTTTTGTAGAAATTCTGTTGTTGCATATTTCATGGGGCAATATTTTGTTACCTGCTTATGAGATGGTAACAAATTTTACTGGTTACAAAAGTGCGCAGAATGCGAAAAGGGTTTAAAAAAAGAGAGGAACTTTATTTTTGGGTAAAAAAAATTACCAACGCAGAATAGGCTTATTAATGTACGATTTTTTGTGTTGCTTTTGATGATAGTAAACAAAATTTGTGTTACCAACGCAGAATAGGCTTATTAATGTACGATTTTTTGTGTTGCTTTTGATGATAGTAAACAAAATTTGTGTTACCAACGCAGAATAGGTCTGTATGTATACACTCACTTATACATGCTTCGTAGCTTCGCAATTATCAATAATGCAAAATAATTAAATTTTTTGAATTCGTATACATGTTGCTCGTAGTATCTAGAGTCAACTGTAAACAAATCGTAAGCGATCGGTTTACAAAAATTTTAAAATTGATGACCGAAGCTGGTGAAGGCAACCATGTTGCCAAATTACATTTGTTGTAAAACCACTTATGTATGTGATTTCAGAAGTTTTGAGTTTACAACAAAATATCATGGGTCATTTGTGCAAAAAATTTATGTTTATTTTGTTTTTTGTTAAATTAAAATCTTAAGCAACTAATTAATAATATAAACATTTGAAGAAGTGCTGCGATTTAGAAGTTTAGAGAAAAATGTCTTAACACGAGATAGGTTATTTTTGCAGATATTACTGCGGACTTGCCACTTTTCATTTGGCTGGCTGTGATTTCTTCAATTTTACATTTTAGAATTTTTGAGGCCCTCGCGAAGAAGTTGCGCTTGTAGGCGATGCGCTTGCGGGGAGATGTGTGGCAATTGAATTAATGAATGAATGAGTTTGACCTTGAAGAATATGCGCATGCGTTTATGAATGAAATTGTTATTGTTGTGTTTTTGTCGCATATGCACTTTTACATACATATGTATCTACGTACGCGTATTTGCATGAATGTGATATGTTTGGAGGGAAATCGCATGAGTATATTAAATAAATTTATTGATTATAAATGTACATTTGGTTGATATAAAAAGGGTAATTTCATCCATAAATTACAACTTTACAACTTCCATACTAAAGAGGAAGCATATCTTGCATAGCGCATGTGTTTAATTTACTTATATTTGTTTAAAATTATAAAATAAAGTAAATCTATGCACATGCGCATGCAAATTGTTAAATGCCGTCAGCAAATAAACAAAAAGAGC
>NW_016215894.1:0-200 GCF_001687245.7 Rhagoletis zephyria | reverse complement strand
AATTTACTTATATTTGTTTAAAATTATAAAATAAAGTAAATCTATGCACATGCGCATGCAAATTGTTAAATGCCGTCAGCAAATAAACAAAAAGAGCAGCGGCCATGTTTTTTTCATTTCATTTTATTATTTCTATCATCGGTCACTTTTCCTTAACGTTCTTTATCGCCGCGAAACCATATGTGCGGCGAATTCATTTA
>NW_016215893.1:0-1673 GCF_001687245.7 Rhagoletis zephyria | reverse complement strand
TTCGAATTAAATCGAATTTGCACCACCAAATTTCGAATCGAATAATCGATTGTTTGGGCAATGTTCGACATTCGGGAAAAATCGAATTTCTACCCTCCACTACCGATCCCTAGTAGCAATGTTGTAATTTTGACAAGATCGGCATGCTTATTTTCAGTGCTGCCGATCATAATTTTTATACTACTATTATTTGGAAAATAGTATCTTAAGTACTCCTCGCAATTTTTTAAGAACTTGGTGATTTCAGAACGATATTAATATTTAAAATTGCTGGATTTGTATAATTTTTGTCCTCAAAATAAAAAATAAAAAATATCGTGGTTATCAATGGAAAAAGACGTACGCAAAAACCCTATGGAAGGAAAATTGTTTTATATTGATTAACTTGTACTGCATTGTCATAATATTCAACCAAATGGACTACTGATACACTAGAATATAGTGACTGCATGTTAAAATTAGGAATTCACTTATACTTGCGATATTTATAAGTTTTAGTGTATTTAAAAGATCATTTACCGTCTTATAGGAAATTGTCTTGTTTTACGACCTTTACTTTTTTATTAGTTCTAATATATGTACGACCAAGCCGTATGGAGCTGCCGAAACAAACATATATTCAGGCTTATAAGCCTGTTAATATATTTTTGTCTACATTTATATTGAAATAGTATGCACAAACGGATTAAAAGTACTAAATAATTAGTACCATTTCTGCTACTTTAAAATGCGTGACCGGAATAGAACTGCCGAAAAAGTGAGGTTAAGTTACTGACAGCACCTCGATATTCAGGGCTATCACAGAATCCATCGTAGCTTCGATTTTCGTGAAATCTACGAAAGTGCTATCACAGAATCCGAATAGCTACGAACGTAAATTCGAAATTCGTAGAGAGCCTTCATTGAATCCGTTCCATTGTGGAAGAATACAAGTGACATATCTTAGGGTTGACAGATAGTTGACAGGGTGTTCAATATGGCGATGACAGTGTGAACAATATGGCATACAACACCGAATGGCCCGAAGTTGCAAAACTACGACCCGAATGGAACGCTGCGTGAAAATCCAGCGTTGCGAAGTGGTATTTTGTTGTAAATATAAAAGCCAGGATTTTGTGCAGCGCCGAATTTTAACAAAAGAGGGTTTTGTGTGCTCAAGATGAACAGAAAAGGGTTGCTGTGCTGTTTCGTTTTAAGCTTATTTTAATCTTAACGTATCTAATTAAATATTAAAAGGAGACAAAAATTAAAGCAAAAATTTAAAATATATGTACATATCTGAAAATTTTAAATAACATATATATTTTCACGAGAGACAAAGTAAATAAAATGGGTTAACTTTAGGGGAAATATACTTATCAGATTGGATCAGATAGCGCTTTTACGTTATAACTAAAAATAATTCCTACTTAAATTTTATATAATTTTGGTGACGTATTTCTAAGCTGACCCTGAGATCTGTGAAATAATACATATTTATGTGCATACATTGTGTTGGTTATGCTCCAAATCGCTAAATAATTCTTGCAGCAATCAGCACCATTGGAAATTTTCGGAAAGTAGAAATAAACTAAATTAAACTTAATCAATTATTAATAAAAGAAATTGGAGACAGCGTACAATAGGGACCATGTTTTCCGCTTCCGCAAACGAATGTTTGTTTGATGAATTAG
>NW_016215892.1:0-1673 GCF_001687245.7 Rhagoletis zephyria | reverse complement strand
GAAGGTAAGTGAAAGCAATTGATAACTGTCGCTTAAGCTATTATTTAAGAAGAGACAAAGTCGACTACAAAGATATTGATAGCAAAGTATCGGCATTAAAATATGCGAAGTCAAGACTAACATACTTGCCGCTTACTTATTTTAGATAGCCATAGAGGTTCTGTCGTTCACTTCCGAGTGAATTCCCAATTCATTTTGAATTTAAAATGGCTTTGGTTGTAATTCATTCGGAAGTAAATTGCAGAACCTTCCCGAGAATTGGGTTATTCCTAAAAGCAATTCTTCTCTTTTTAGCATACGTTAGTGACGGAACTACGCGAACTCATATATCCAGAGGATCGTGCGCGATACGATGAGCTTGTTTATCGTAGAGAACGTGATCCCTATAGCGTGGAGAGGCACAGGGTGAGTGAAATAATTTTTGAATTCCTGGTTTAGAATAAAATTAGTAATGAGGTTTTGAGCCCAAGAAATATGAAAATACCAAAACAAAAAGAGGGAAATAGTGCAATAGCAACTGTCGTTAGTTTTAGAACTCTCATTGTAGGCAACTATTATTAAAAAGAACATTTCTAGGAGTCCACAGGTCGAATCGTCTTAAATCCTTAAATGAGCTACAAGTTCGCTTAAAAATAAGAAACGTTCCCCTACGATTTACGATTTCATTTTGCAATTCTTGAATTTTATGTAAGGTTATGTTGTGCATTATAGCTGCCTTCATTCAGGTCAGGGAAAGAGCGAGTGGTAATTCTGCGATGGTACATACAGATATCCGCTGTAAAACTTTTTATGGGGAATCAATTGCCAACGACAACAAAGCCTCGTGATGCAGTAAGAGCACCGTTATTATCGGAATCGCCATTAGAATAAAGTCGGAGATCATCTGACTCACAACCATCCCAGGGGCATAGCAGCGCATGACACCATGAGTTTTGTTTAAAATTTTTAGGCGAGCCTGTCATTCACTTGGACTTTTATGGCATTCAAAATGAAGCGGAGCGATTTCTAGAATGACCACGCAGGGATTTTACATCTGATAAGCTGCTAGATGAGCAAATATTGTAGTATGTCTTGAAGTACTTGCATATGCAATAGTATTATTTCATTGAGCTACTTTGTGCAGAAATATGCGCATACGAACTTCTCAAACGGTGCATAAAATATTTTAATGATGTTGTAAGTCAATATAACTACATATCGATGGCTGAGTGGAAGATCGACCTATCTCGGCAGCCAGTTCGAAAACATTCTATCTCAAAAAACTTTTCAAGAACGCCCTATTTCAGAAATCGTTTCAAAAACGCCCTATCTCAGCTGCCGATTCAAAAACGCCCTATATCAGCATATTTTCAATACATTTTGAAGTGAGTTAGGGCGTTTTTGAACCGAAGTTTGAGATAGGGTGTTTTTCAATTAAATTCTGAAATAGGGCGNGCAATGTATCTGAGGCGTTTATGGATCAATTTACGGGCTGTTTGTTTAAAGTTCTAAACTAGATTTTTTTTAACAATGAACTAATAGTAAAATTAGTAATTCGTAGCTTCATTTCCATGCTGAATTAGGTAGATAACTTTAGAGCGTAGCTAAAACATGTTGTTACTTTATTGTTCTCTACCCTTCCTCTCTCTTTATTCACTCATCACCACAGCGTAAAGGAGAACCCGCACGTGATT
>NW_016215891.1:0-1673 GCF_001687245.7 Rhagoletis zephyria | reverse complement strand
GACAAAACGAGTAGTCGAACCTGAATGATGGGTTTGCTGGTTGGCTTTGCAAGCTTTCGGTAGTGTCGGTGAGGGTGATCGCGATCGTGTCGCTTGAGTGAATGGTCAGTGAATTGTATCTGAAAGTAACTAAATATGTAAATATGTACATAAAAGCATATGTTTGTAGGTACGTACATAAGTACTATTTGCAGACACCTGCAGTGCTAACGATATTATAGTCTACACCCCTCATCAAATTTCGAGTAGTTCGGAAAAGTGTTCTATGTGTGATGAGGTCGTCGGTAATTTATTCAAGTCGACAATAATGGCAATTTGGCTTTTTTTGTACGAAGTACCTACTTGGAAAAATGTGGTATTAGAGTTTATACACAAATGGAGTTTTTGGCGCTGGTGGCCGAATTGTTTCCAATAACCAAAATTGTACATGTATAGGTGCTTAAACGGAAGTATAGTACAATTTGTGTGCTAAAAAAGCGTGGTAAAATGTTAAACATCGTCACAAATGTAAAATAAAGCGTATAATTACGATGACCAAATACCTACTATATAAAATTATATATATGTATATATTTTTTTAAATTCAAAAGTCAACAACAAAGTTCATTTCAATAAAATAGATTTGCGCCGGCGATTGTTGTGCGCTAGCTTGTGCTTACACATACTACATATGTATCTATGTATGTTCATAAGTAGTAATAATAATAATGTTCATAAATACCCTGCAGTAAATTTTAGAGGCAGTCTGGCGAAGCGCTAGCTCCAAACTACATATTGCCAGGGGCGGTAATCATTATGAGTAAAAAAATTTAAATCAGCACTTAATCAGTATTTTGTGATTTTTATTTTTTTTCGCTTAAAAATTAAAAATATTATAACGGAAATAATTATCATTTGATTTTTATTTTTTAGATTACAAATAAGGATTTTTTTATGATTTTTATTATTTCGCTCAGAGATAATCATTATTTTTGAGTTTTATTTTTTCACTTAAAGATAATGATTATTTATGACATTTAAAAGGCCATACAGATGCAACCCACTGAAGTGTTGACCTGAAAAGTTGGGTAGTTATTCCTTTTATTAGGATGTCACTATCGCTGAAAAGGATGCGTCGGAAATGACGATGGTATACGTTGGCTTTTGAGTTTTTTAAATGATCATTATTCTTAAGTGAAAAAAGAAAACTCAATGATAATTATTTAGCCTTATCATGAGTTTAATTTTTCCCCGAACCGGTTCACTTTTCACTTTTGGTTTCCATGGTTTTACTATGGGCGGATGACAAATTTTCGGGAGAACTTTTTTTCAGGCGAAACTCAGGATGAGGTAGATTGTCTTTGAGCGAAAAAATAAAAATCATAAAATAATCAAGTAATAGTAGTTTCTTTTGAGCGAAAGAATAAAACTTAAATATTAATTGTTATTTTTATTCTTTATTGATTAAACTCGAAAAATAGAAATCATTGTACTTTCCTGTAGAACGTACGAACACAATTACGTGAGTATAATGCAAATTGTTTTATGACGATTACAGCTTGTTGATTTTTTGGTTAAAATTAAAAAAAATAATGATCGGAACTATCGCTGAACTAGTGTAAAACGGCTGCAGAGCGAGACAGTTGAAACTTGCGGTGTAAGTGTACAAACTCTCACTTCTCGTACAATACGAA
>NW_016215890.1:1539-1673 GCF_001687245.7 Rhagoletis zephyria | reverse complement strand
ATCGCGAGCGGGATAATGGTGGAGGCTTAGCGTTCATTACGCACCACAAAGTGCAGTATCGACCGTAGGGATACGACCCTAGAATGTCAGGGCATTGCTATCCGGTCAGGCGATGTTGAGCTCGAAATATTTAA
>NW_016215890.1:1135-1337 GCF_001687245.7 Rhagoletis zephyria | reverse complement strand
GACGATTCGACATTCTGCACAATGAACGACGACGCACCCACCACGACTATGGGCAGCTGCTGCAGCTCGCCAGACATAACAATAGTCAGCGCTGGTCTGATAAACAGCATATCATGGCGACCTATGCTGACTTTGGCATCAGACCACCTGCCCATAGTCATCTCGATCGATAAACCAACCGACTTTGCTTTCGCGGAGCACC
>NW_016215890.1:832-1040 GCF_001687245.7 Rhagoletis zephyria | reverse complement strand
AGCCTTCGTCAGGCCGATCCCGGAGATCCCCGTATCAGGGATCTCAACGCGGAGATTCGGTAACTAGTAAACGTACATAAGCGGAAGAAGCGGGAACAACATCTGAAGACCTTCAACTTCACCTCTGGTGTGAGTAAGCTTTGGTCAACCGTGAGGTCACTGTCCAATCCGACGAAGCACGACGACAGAGTCGAAATTTCTTTCGGCG
>NW_016215890.1:0-697 GCF_001687245.7 Rhagoletis zephyria | reverse complement strand
TCACTTGCGGTGAAGTTCAGGTGGCCATCGGGAAGGCGAAAACCTCCAAAGCCATGGGTCCCGACGGAATATCAATGCTGATGCTGAAAAATTTGGGTCCTGCGGGGGTAGCGTACCTAACGGTGGTCCTCAAATTGTCCATGGCCACTCTCATCATCCCAGACATCTGGAAGGTAGGGAGAGTGGTCCCACTGCTCAAACCGGGAAAACCCGCCAACATAGGAGATTCTTATCGTCCGATAACACTCCTTTCCCCGGTAGCGAAGACACTCGAGGCCTTGCTACTCCCGTACTTCACAAACCACCTGACCCCAGCGAAGCATCAGCATGGTTTCCGTAAAGTGCACAGTACAACAACAGCACTTAACGCCATAAACACTCAGATAACTCGTGGCCTTAACCGTAACCGTCCCTGTGAGAGAACGATTCTAGTAGCGTTGGACTTGTCAATGGCTTTTGACACTGTCAGCCATTCCACGCTACTAGAAGATATAGAGGCTTCCTCTCTCCCACAGAGGCTCAAAGGGTGGTCGGCAAATTATCTAAGTGGTCGACACTCGTCGGTAATGTTTAGAGACAAATCGAGCAAACTTAGGATAATAAAACAGGGGGTTCCACAGGGTGGTGTCAATTCCCCACTACTGTTTCACTTTTACATCTCAAAGCTCCCTCAACCACCAGAGGGAGTCTCGATTGT
>NW_016215889.1:0-1673 GCF_001687245.7 Rhagoletis zephyria | reverse complement strand
TTTTATTTTATTTCATTTTATTTTATTTTACTTTATTTTATTTTATTTTGCTTTATTTTTTATATTTTATTTCATTTTATCTCATTTTATTTTATTTTATTTTATTTTATTTTATTTAATTTAATTTAATTTAATCTAATTTTATTTTATTTTATTTAATTTTATTTTATTTTATTTTATTTTATTTTATTTTATTTTATTTTATTTTATTTTATTTTATTTTATTTTATTTTATTTTATTTTATTTTATTTTATTTCTTTTCATTTTATTTCTTTTCATTTTATTTTGTTTTATTTTATTTTATTTTGTTTTATTTTATTTTATTTTGTTTTATTTTATTTTATATAATTGTATTTTATTTCATTTGATTTTGTCTTATTTTGTTTTATCTTATTTTATTTCCTTTTATTTTATTTTATTTTGCTTCACTTAATTAAATTTTATTTTATTTCCATTTTTTGTTTTATTTTATTTTATGTACTTCAATATGCTACTTATTTTTCATTTAATATTTGATTTCATTTGAACTTTCGTTCTTCTTTTTTCTGTTTGCACAATTANATTTTATTTTATTTTATTTTATTTTATTTTATTTTATTGTATTTTATTTTGCTTTATTTTTTATATTTTATTTCATTTGATTTCATTTTATTTTATTTTATCTTATTTTATTTCCTTTTACTTTATTTTATTTTGCTTAATTTAATTAAATTTTATTTTATTCATTTTATTTTACTTTATTTGATTTTCTTTTTGTTTATGTTTTATTTTATTTTATGCACTTCAATATGCTACTTGTTTTTAATAGCCTACGTATTTCATTTGTTTCATTTAATATTTTATTTAATTTGAACTTTCGTTCTTTTTTCTGTTTGCACATTTCATCCTACTTGCTGACGTTTGCAACATACTTTAAGGCGCCAAAGCCAGTCAGCATTATTTATGGCGAACCACACTTCCTGCTGTTATTTACAGCTAAATTTTGTTTGTGCCATATTTCATGCTTCCTATTTTCTTTACTATTTATTTCCTTCTATTCATTTTTTTCTTTCTTCCCAGAAAAATTTTCTGTGATTTTCTTAAAAAGACATTTTATTGTTGTTTGATTTATTGGTCTCATTAAGTTTGGCATTGATTTGCAATTGAGTCGCTTTTTACGCTCAACAAATATACATACAGATGCCTCTACTTAAAAAGTTCTATACTACAAGTACATAAATAAATAACAACATTCTGCTTCTTTGCTGCTCAGCAGATTTCTAGGTCAACAGTAGCATTTTCTATGCATCGACTACTTTTTTCCTCAAAATTTTTTAACGTTTCTTTTGCAACAATAAATATACTTAGCCTGTTCTTTTATGCCGCTAGCGGAAAACTTTTCTTAACAAATGTACATTCAATCACACATTTACTAGCTGATATTTGCATTTGTGTGCGCGCGCTCAGCCGTCGACGTTAAGTCAATAGCTATTTTCTCCAAGTGTTTTCTTCCAACTTGATAACATTGACTATCTATCGTTCACTCGCCTGGTTAATAGGCTTGAATGGCAGGCCTGCCGCCACCAGAGGCTTTATCGGTCGGCTGCCTGACTGCTGCATACATACTATGTACATATTGACTCCTCTTCGATTGTGTGCCACGTTCGTTCGATTGGCAAACGCCAGGCGGCAG
>NW_016215888.1:0-1673 GCF_001687245.7 Rhagoletis zephyria | reverse complement strand
ATTGGTTACCGTCGAAAATTTAAAGTTGGTACAGATAACAAAAGGAAAAAACTTAGGGGTACCCCGTTTTCTAGGATGAAATGTTCGTCCCCCATACACAAATTGGACCACTCTAATGTACATGGTTGGGCCGGAAATATGTACCTCCTAAATGTATGCTTTAATATAGCCATTGAATTAAATAAACGTGCTAAGCATCATTTTTGGAATAAGATTTATTTGGATTAAGATTCATTCAAGGGAGAAGGTAAAGTGGTGTATGTAGAAAAAGAAAGGAATAAAGGCGAAGATAAAAGTAAAAGTAAAGAAACCTAAAGATAAAGGCACAGAGAATGGTAAATTTATATACATGCCTAATATAATGACAAAGTTGGGGGTAATAATGTTGATGAAGAAAATAATGAAGATAAAGACGTAAAGAAAGACGAAGTTAAGCTTAAAGATACAAATAAAGATCAAAAACGATTGAGACAAAGATAGAAATAGAGATAACGAGATAAAACTGAAGGATGAGATATGTTTTGTTAGGGTAAGTTATATTTTGTAATGCCATGTAATGAAATGTTATGTTATGTAAGGTTTCGTTGCCATATGTATGTTATTTTATGTTATATTACGTTATGTTATGTTATGTTATGTTATGTTATGTTACGGTATGTTGTATTATGTTACGTTATGTTGTGTTATTCAACGCATTTCACTCAACTAACCACCTCACTTCAAATGACTTCAACTCCCTTCATCCCAACACAAATACACTCCCATCACCTGCTGTCAGTTCACCTCAACTCACTTCACTCCAACTCAACTTATAACTATTATTTCGGCATTAATTGTGTCATGTTAGCATTTCTACAGTGTTGTGTTAGCGCCGTTAGCCATGTTTAGCCAAATTCGAGCCAATCAAAGAAACCACTTTTCTCACCGAAATCTTAATGGCTCAGGTCGTATCGCCCTCTTTGCATTGTGGTTATTCACACTTGCCTGGTTATCTGGTAAAATAATTATTTTTCTGTAGTGTAGTTGTTGTAAACTGAATAAAAAATAAAACCACATAACCAGATAACCTGATAACCATGCAAGCATGAACAAGCGCATTATTTTATCAGGCTAGAACTAATAGTCAGTCACACATGCAAGAGCATTTATTGCCATCAAAAAAGAGAAAGAAAAAAATACCAATGCTGTGTCCAAAAGTAGCTATTCTGCAAGCCGCGAGAATAAAAAAAAAACGAAGAATTGCCAAAATTGAATGTCGCAAAAATATTTCTATTTGAAGGTTAGTGGAAAAAATGTCCACCTCTCATCAAAAATTGATATATCTAGCGGCTTTTTTTCATCCCCAACATAAGATCAAAGGGCACACATGTTTTGTCAATTCAATGCCCAGTGAAAATTCGGCAATGTAAGTAATCCTTAAGTATTTAGAGGCGGATGAAAGAGATAGTATTCCCGTGTAAATAAGATGCTGGAAAATAGCCAATTTCAGTGGTATATTTATGTTGGAACGAAACTGATAACAGCGGAAAATTTATAAACAACTTTGTTTAAATAAAAAATCTTAATTACCACGCAAAAGTAATGACACACACACACATACATATGTATGAACTGCATGAAAATGGAACTAAATTTTTAATTAACTTTAATAGCGCATGCACACTGCATTGCAA
>NW_016215887.1:0-1673 GCF_001687245.7 Rhagoletis zephyria | reverse complement strand
TGTCGGGGGGTGAAACTGAGGCTGGACAAGAGGAAAATGAAGAGCAAGAAGAAGAGCAAGAGGAAAAGCAAGGTGAAGAAGGAAGTTCTGAAGAAGGAAAAGCTGAAGAAGAAGGACAAGTCCAAGGACAATCAGCTAAAGAGGAGAGCCAAGAAAGTGAAAGCCAAGTTGAAAAGACGGCGACTAATGATGACAAAGAAGAAGAAGAAGCAACAAACCAGATTTCCCAAAAACGAACTCTTCGAAATCGCGCTGCTCTTCCTCAACCCAAACGGTACGGATTTGAGCCAGCTAAATCTGACACTGCTCTATCTGTCACCGATGAAAGCGTGCCCAAGTCGTACGAATCGGCAGTGAACAGTACGGAAGGTCACTTCTGGCGCGAAGCCTGCAATGACGAAATGAAATCAATGCTAGAGAATCAAGTGTTTGAAGAAGTTCCGGAAGGCAAAGGCATCAAAGTGATTGGCAGCCGATGGGTGTTCAAGAAGAAGAAGAACGCTCAAGGAGCAGTCGTCCGCTACAAAGCACGCTTGGTGGCTCAAGGCTTTGCGCAGCAGCACAATGTTGATTTTTGGGACACCTATGCGCCCACTGCATCTGCCACTACTCTGCGAACTTTCATCACTGTCTGCAAGCAGAAAAAGATGCAGATTGGACAGGTGGATGTCACCACCGCTTTTCTCTACGGTGATATCGACGGTGACATCTACCTACGTCCACCTGCTGCTTATTCTACGCCAGGACAAGTTTGGAAACTTCAAAAGTCCATCTACGGGCTTAAGCAATCTCCACTGTGCTGGTCTAAAAAGCTCAACGCCATTCTCGAAGCACTAGGTTTCCATCACACCAAGTCAGACCGGTGTCTGTTTGTTCGAAAAGGAGTCAACGGTGACGAGGCGTACATCTTAGTTTATGTCGACGATTGCTTGATCGCTGCTAAAAGCAAGGAGGCACTTGAGACGATCAAGAAAGGACTGTCCGACAGTTTGGAGATCAAGGACCTCGGATCCATTGGCATGTTCTTAGGTGTCAACTTCAAGGAGGTAGGCGACGATATTATCAGTGCCTCACAGTCTCACTACATTGATGAGCTGGCCGNTGGCATGTTCTTAGGTGTCAACTTCAAGGAGGTAGGCGACGATATTATCAGTGCCTCACAGTCTCACTACATTGATGAGCTGGCCGAGCGGTTCAGAGTCACTGAAGCTCACCCTCTCATCAAACTCCCTCGACTTGATGCTGAAGCACTGGACAATGAGCCAATTGACAATTCAGTGCCTTATCGCAGTATCATTGGTGGTCTGCTCTACGTTGCATCAATGACGCGGCCAGACATTTCGGCTGCTGTCAGCTACCTGTCACGATACCTGGATCGCCCGTCGAGACGTTCCTGGAAGCTGGCCAAACAGGTTCTCAACTACCTCAGACACACAAAAGGTCGGCCACTTCTACTTGGACAGCAAAACGAGTCTAGTCTGGTGACCTATGTGGACGCCAACTATGCTCCAGCAGGCGACAGAAAATCTCAAAGTGGAGCACTGTTCAAACTGGCTGGTAGCACTGTCGGCTGGTTCAGCAAGAAGCAGAAAACCGTTTCCACTTCCACCACAGAAGCGGAGTACATTGCTCTGTCAGCGGCCACCAACGAGACACTCTGGCTCCAGCATCTT
>NW_016215885.1:0-1673 GCF_001687245.7 Rhagoletis zephyria | reverse complement strand
AAGTAGCAGCCCTAACCCACTCGAAATAGAATATTAATCAGTTCTTGAGCACTTACGCTTCTACCCGACACAATTTGTGACGTGCTGATTAATTGGTACGTAATCACGTTTAAGAGTAACCAAGCAGACATTAGTTTTTTACAAAAACTTTTTAACATACAATCGGACAAGTTTAGCAAGTGCGTATACAGAAACTTGTATAACCTCTTATAAATAACACCGTGGAATCTGCATCTCATCAGAATTTTATTTTACAGAGGTTCAAAGTTTACATTTTTTATCTGAAACTCAATTGCATTGCGGGTAATTATAGTTATACGTGAGCCGTGATATGAGTCACTTCATACCTCTTGTACTTAAATGACCGGTTACTTGTAACCAAAGGCGTTTACTTGTAACCAAAATTTGCTATCCTCATAAACTTATGACAAAACCTTTTACCTTTGGTTGATAAAGATGAACAAGTAACCGACGCACCCAGATACGAGTAGTCTGACATTTAAGTAGAAGGGGTGTGAAGTGACTTATGCCACTTTCAAAATAAGCGGCTCACATATGGGTATTTCCTGGGTTACGGACGCGACATTCGTACGACTTTAGAGTTAAATAAATCATACGAAAACTGAAGTCACTTGTAAAAAAATTTGCTGTTGTGTAGCTTTTATAGCGTCCTTTGGTTGACAAAAAACTAGGTGCGCTTGGAACACTGAAGTCGTGAAAATCGATGAAAAGTAGGGCGNAAGCAATTTGTTGTTGATTTAATTTTGAATTAAAATCTGGTAACGGACGCGACATATCGGACGCGACAGATTTTCCCCCCATACAATATTTTTACTAGTAACACATACTAAATTAAATTTTTTATTTAATTTTTTCAGTTCTTCTCTCCACAGTTTCCCGTTTTCAAAACCTCTTTTCGCCATCTGAATACGAAATATAAAGTTATAAAACCGTTTAAATTCATTTACTTGCATTTTCGGTTTACCTTTTTTGGGAAATGCCCATATGTAATGTATATAAGTTTACTTCGCAATTCTTGCCTTTAGCAAGCTATTGTAAAATTTAGCGAGACAATTTTTCGTAGAACATTTCAATCCCTTAAAGCGGTCTTTTCTTACCTTTATTTTGAAGAAGTTCTATGGCAAATTATTAAAAATTGCAGGATAATAATCCTCTACAAAAATGTTAAGCGGGAAATTTTAGTAGGAGTCACTGAAGTGGAACCCCCCCTCCGATTAAATTTAAGTGCTCTATAATAAATATTAATAATGTACAAACCACATTTTTTTTCGTCAAAGGAATTTTTTATAAAAAAATATAACCCTTTAAATCCCCCCATTCCGAGCGCTATTTACGTGTTTTGAAGAAGTTCATTAAAAGGACAGTTAGGTTAGCAGAAATTTATGTGCAAAATTTTAATCCTCTAACTCCTCAGTAGATGGGCCATTTGGGAAAGGGCGAAAAATACACATAAAAGAGTTTACAATGTTTTACCAAAATATATCACATTCGAATTTTATTATAAGTCTCTGAACACACCAAAGGTCAAACTTCAACTTAAATGCCAGCAATAACTCTAAAATTCAAATGTGCTTAGGGGTTAAGTTTGACAATTCGTGCTAAAATCTCCCACAATTGGCGTGTAGTAATCGTGATCCCTTTTTACTGGAAAT
>NW_016215884.1:0-1673 GCF_001687245.7 Rhagoletis zephyria | reverse complement strand
TCTCTGTTTAAAACATTTAAGGAACTAAGGAGTTTCTTTCATACACTTGCGAAAATCAAAAATAAACTCTTGACTAAACAAATACTAATATACATATTGATTTTCTGTATAATCGTATTTTTTGGTATACATATATATGTATGTCTAAACTGATTAGTGGTAATAGCAAATAGATACATATGTATGTAAATATGTACATACATCTATCGATATTGACATAATTTCCCTGTAAACCAGGAATCTCAGCGCAGCATTTTGTAGCTTAGAAACAGAAGCTAACGAGGTTGGTCTGGCGGTGAACGAGGACAAGACAAAGTACTTCCTGGCAACACATAAAAAGTCTTCGCGTATTGGGACACAAGTAACTGTTGGCAGTCATAACTTTGAACTTGTTGTCGTTGTTGTAGCGGCTAATATCTCAGTCGTTGTCGTCAAGCTCCAAGAACGGAAGCCCTAAGTGCAGCCTCAATGGGGTCGGTCCACAGGGACAAAGGCGTTTGCGTTGTCTAGTTTTCCGGGCATATGAAGAGATGTTCCGAGTCGTGGGGTGTCTCTCCGCTCGCCGGACACTCATTTGGCACATCTGCGTCTAATCTGCTCAGATATGAGTTTAAGCCAGAGCGNTTACTAATAAATCATACTTCTACTATTGTGGTTCTTTGAAGTAGTGAAGGACTTTGTTTACTTTGGATCCAGCATAAACACCACGAATAATGTCAGACTGGAGATAAATCGAAGAATAACTCTTGTCAACAGGTGCTACTTTGCGCTCGGTAGGCAATTGAAAAGCAGAGCCCTCTCTCGACGAACAAAAACCACGCTCTACAAATCTCCCATTTTGCCCTTTTATATGGCGCAGAAATATGTACCATATCTAACAAAGATGAGAAGGCTTTGGGGGCTTTCGAGAGAACTATTCTGCGCAAAATCTATGGCATCGTTCGCGTGGGCGGTGGACATGGACATATTTAGTTAAGCGCATAAAAATACAACGATTGCTCTGGTTTGGACATGTTGTACGCATGGATGACGACGCTTCGAAGAAAAGATCCTTCGACTCCACACCCATGAGTGGACAACGAAAGAGAGGGCGCCGACGAACACAATGGAAGGACCAAGTGCAGAAGGACCTGCCCGAACTTGGGATGAACAACTGGCGCAAATCTGCAAAGGAGAAGTTTTTTGTTCTCGGCCCAAACCGACACACGGTTATAGTCGGCACAATATTTTTATCGCATCGGTGCAGGAGGAAAACTTCCAAAACATCTCCAACTTTGTCACCTGCAACGGTTCTAGCATCCAGTTGTTGGTCTAATAGCCATGTCTACCAGTATCGTACTTTGGATTATCTATAGCGATTAATCTCATCTGAATTTACTTTTTACAAGCTTTTGCTTAACTTGTTTTGTGTGTATGTACGTAAGTATGTTTGTTTGAGTCAAAACTTTCAATCAATTTTTAATCATCTCCGCGATGAGCTAGAGACTTGAAATTTCAAACTTCGCTCAGAAACCAATGACAATGCAATATGAAAGAAGAAGGAATCCGTTCGGGGGCAGAGGAGTCGAGGTATTTGGAAAACCCGTATTTATAGTCTGATTTGGTTCATATTTTACCTACATGAAAAAAAAATAATAAGGAGAAAACAAAAATTTACGCTACTGGACTCAGTA
>NW_016215883.1:0-1673 GCF_001687245.7 Rhagoletis zephyria | reverse complement strand
ACATATTTAAAATTTAAGAAAACAAGGCAAGTAGCAAAATCGGCTAAAAACAGCTAATTTTTTTCTGCAAAACGGCTAACAAATCGGCTTCCGGCTAAATCGACATTTCTCCGGCTGTTTGCTATCGCAACCGGCTAAATCTAGCCGGAAAACGGCTAAAATGGCAACACTGCTTGCTNTCAAAAATGGAAACATATATACATAACATATTTAAAATTTAAGAAAACAAGGCAAGTAGCAAAATCGGCTAAAAACAGCTAATTTTTTTCTGCAAAACGGCTAACAAATCGGCTTCCGGCTAAATCGACATTTCTCCGGCTGTTTGCTATCGCAACCGGCTAAATCTAGCCGGAATACGGCTAAAATGGCAACACTGTGCGCAAATATGCTAGCTACAATTACCCAGCCAGAACGTATCCGAAAATGGAAACAATTTCGTAAAAAAACCTGATGTTACATCCGTTTTCCGATTCCGTTTTCGGACGTTTTTCAGATCAGTTCTCCCACTTAAGTGTTCATCCGAAACGTATGTGCAGAAAACTATCGAAAATGGTTGTAAAACGGATGCGCTTTCGGCTGTTTTCCTGAAATTTGTCTGATTCAATTTTTCGATTTCATTATGAACTTCACAGAAACTTGTTCATAGGTACAGGAAACCAAACAAAACACAAATTTAAGATTCAGCAATTATTTCAACTTGAATGACTAATTTTAATGTGTTGCTTCTGACGGAATGCGAACCTGGGACCTCTTAAAAGCTACCAAATAGTAGCACACTTTTCTGCACACTCAGCTACTGGCGAATACGTATACATGTTTTCAAATGCTCAGTTTGGACAAATATTTTAAAATTATTGTTTTGAAATAAGATGACATTCTTCGGATACGAAAAATTAACAAATATGGAAATCGTTTTCTGAACGTTTGCGGATACGAAAAATGTACGAAAACTGCACTGTTGGCAAAAGTACGTTTCTCTGCTAGCTGGGTAGTTGCGGCCGAAAGTGTCCAAGTTCAAATCGCACTATGCATATGCAGTACATATAATTAAAAAATTTTTTTTTTCTTTTTTTTTTTTGAATTATGAAAAAGGATCTGTGAAGTGCACAACGAAAAAAACTGGTACTTTTACAGGCAACAAGTTACGCAGCGGGAGTAAATTGTCACCTCCTAGGACAACTCCATGTTAATTGTGACAGTAGAAAGCTGGGTGGTAGATTTCCGAGGTCCGGTATTCGACTGCCGAAAACTGGTGAATTCACTAGTTCTGTACTAGTACTTTCCGCTGCAGGGTATAGATACATACATATATACATACATATGTATGTGTGCGCGGATATGAAATGCAGCCCTTCGTTTTAATGAGTTTTCTTCTAAGTAATACATACATCCAAATATACAGTGACGAACAAAAGTATTGGCACAGTGAATTATTCGCCATATATGCAAAGTTTTTTATTCTAATTTATTTTCGATAATTTTTTATAAAAATATAGTTAATTCTATACCAGAAAACGTTATAATAAAAACTCTAAACTTTGTGCAAAACTCAGGAAAGTTCATTAAATTTGCACACTAATTTGTAACTTTNAGTGACGAACAAAAGTATTGGCACAGTGAATTATTCGCCATATATGCAAAGTTTTTTATTCTAATTTATTTTCGATAATTTT
>NW_016215881.1:0-1673 GCF_001687245.7 Rhagoletis zephyria | reverse complement strand
TAAATAATTTTTGACATTAATAAACATTTCGTAATTTTTCATCTCCTTACTTACAATTTGGAAAATAACATTATATAAAAAAATTGGTATTGCAGATAAATTTATTTAAACAAAAAAAATATTATTTTGTGTAAGCTAGACAGACCTCTTCTAAAAGCAACTATTTTTAATTTTTATCTATAAATTTATTTATTTTTTTACTGTGAGTGCTTTATTTTTCACTTTCACCGCATTCCAATTTATTTAAAATTATGGTTCCGCTTATATCTGCCAAATTGTGCGTAAAGCAGGGCAACGCGCTTCGCTTTAGTTGGCAAAGTAGTGTATTAGGTTGACATAATTATTTGGTTCGCAATAAAGTGTCCTAAAAACAGTGACCTTCTTGGCGCTTAGTTACGCATTGGGCGAGTTTATTATCAATGAGCCTTTGAGCCTAATGCCAAAAAAATTTGTGTATGAGTGCATTATCTTTTTTTAAGAATACTACGCTGGTTTTGTGGCTGTGTAGCTCTGCGCCAATCCAGTGGACTGGTAAATAAATTGAGCGAAAAAAAAGGAAATTAAAAACAGAATTGAAAAATGTGGTTGCAGGAATGGAAAGTTTCACAGTCACTAACATGCGAATGTATGCGAATATATGTAGCTATGTGCATATTTATCGTACACACAAACCGCATTATGGTTTCAATAATTGCACTAGACGAGGCAGCTGAGCAAGCGATGACACAGTTAATTGCGATTTATATTCGCAATGTCAATGCTTGCTTGACCTTTTGGCTCACTTTCAATTTCTGCCCATAGAGGAATTTCAAACACGAAGGCATAAGCAAAGTTACTGCACTGATTCAATGCTGTATCAAGAAAGCTTTTCGGCCTGCCCGTTATAGCAAAATATAATAAATTCATTCAATTACGTAATTTTCCATATCAACGCCTTAAATTTATACAGCAATTGAGGATAGCCCTCTGGCCTTTCGCTCATAATAAGCAACAATAAATTTCCAACCAGCCACGTTTAGCTTATCGTAATATCCAGCAAATTACTTTAGATTTCTCTGTGGCATAGACAATTTTGTTGCAATCAATCAACGTAATAAATGAGTTTCAGTTTTCATATTGGAAATTATGTATAGCTGTATACTACATGCAAGTGTGTATATTTTGTATGTACGTATTTGTACTATGTGGCTTTGAGTAATCCAGTGGGAAGTACTACGTGGCGTATGCGTAACATTTAATGCGCCAGCAGTTTGTTGTGAAAGAGATTTGTTCGATAACACGCGATGACAAGGCATAAAGTGAATTAGTTTTCTGTTACTCCCAAAGTATTTTCTCACTAATTTTAATTGCATAATTAGCTAGTTAATTACAGATTAAAGGCGAAAAATCAATATTTCATTTTCAAAATAAAACATGCACTCAGATAATTGAAAATCGTATGTTGAAGTTACATATTTGGGATTCTTCCTATCTACCCACTTTTTGCATCTTATTCCATTTCAAATTTGTTTGTCATAATACTTTTTTACTGACATTTACAATAGCACTGCGTAAATTACTCTCCTTTCGACCTTTAAATCAATTGTAAAAGTAAATGGAAAATTACAACTAACAGTGGCAAAGAATAATGGAAAATTTGTACATACAAATGTACAACTAATTCCCAAAACAAT
>NW_016215880.1:0-1673 GCF_001687245.7 Rhagoletis zephyria | reverse complement strand
GACCGAAAAAATAAAAGTCAAGTTTTAACTTTTACTTTTGACTGAAAAATATCATTAAAAATATAACGGTTAATTGCTGACTTTTATGAAAAAAGTAAAAAAAATAAACCATATAGGATTAACATTCCTTGGCTGACAAACATCACATTGCTATATACAAATGTTAAAAAGACTAATTCTTTCCGATTGACTTTTTGCATTGAAATTTTGAAAATAACTATTATTTTCGGTCCCTGCCCATAATATCTACGATGCATGTAATCTGCCTATGTATCGGTGTGTAGCAGNATCATAAAAATACATCCGCTTACCAAATTTGAGTCGGATATCTCAAAAACTAAGGGACTAGATTGCGTTCAAACTAGGGTGTTCGGTTCTTCGGTTCCTGATTTGGAAATTAAGAAAAAAACCGGTTTTATTTAAAATAGTTTTCATACAGTGATTGTATGTGTATTAACAGTGAAAATAGCTTTTATTTAGAAAAGAGCATAAAAATAAATACATATTTTTTTAGATCAAAAGTAAAACAAAAATCCGTGAAAATTTCCCGTTTGGTATCTTTTTAACTTTTTTTAGTACTTTACTGCATTTTTTTACATTTTTCGGTTTTGAGTAGTGCTCTTGCCGCCGTAGCCGAGGGCTTAGAGGTGCCTATAGCCACTGGGGAGGTTCAATTTCTCTTCCCAGCAACATCAAAGTTTTGTTTTGTTTAATAGAGGTCGCCCCTAAGCATACAATGGCAAACCGACCGAAGGTGTCACAACATCAAGAATCAGAACACTAATTGGAGGAAGAGCTCGGCAAAATACATAGAAAACGTTTAAACGCCAAACGTTCATTTATTTGTATCAAATATGATATACTGCTCCTCCCCAAATAACCTAGGATATAATTTTAAAACTACTGAGGGATTTCCCTAAACTGGAAAAAGCCTTGAAAACTTCGAGAAACTAAAAACTTTTATTGAGATCAAAATTTTTTTGAAATAAAAAAAAAATCGGTTTGTTCGATAAAGAATATGCGGTTTATTCGATATTCGAAGAACTAAGCTTAAAAAAAAACGCCTATAGATATCAACAAAACCGGAGGAAAAACCGAGTCAATCACCGTAGTTCAAACAGATGACACACGGACATGGCTAAATCGGCTCAGCACGACTTTCTGCTCATTTAAGTATACATTCTCATGGGCCTATCTCTTCTTCTTCTGGTTCTCACAAATATCGCACCAAAGTTATAATACCCTTTCATATTCATGAAGAATATACAAAGGAAAATAAACCAAGGAATATTGTATATATTTCCAGCTGGCATTCAGTGGGTGTGAACAAACAACGAACAAGTTCAATGATAAATTGCAAACAACAATGTAGCGCATATTTTATTTAAATGAATGGGAGGTGCTAATGTGTGTGTGTGTGAAAATTTAAGAATTCCCCAAATTCAAACCAGCAAACACTTGTATTCTAAAAAGGAAATACGTACAAGACATACAAATGCATACATATTTATTCATGACCTCATTTACCCTAAAATGTCTACGTAATACAGTTATTTTTCTTATTTTAGCAAGCAGCAATCAGCCATTAAAAACTTCATGGTCAACAATGTTGTAGGACTCACCAGCTGACTTCACTCGGTAAATGCACTCCTATACACCCACACAGATGCGAT
>NW_016215879.1:0-1673 GCF_001687245.7 Rhagoletis zephyria | reverse complement strand
TTACGCTCAAATACACTTTTGTTATAGGCGTATGTTGCTTTTGTTGCTTGTTCACCGGATGTTGCTATCACAGCCGCTATATTCTATTTATGTAAATGTATGGGTTAAGCAAGTGCGAAGACTTGAGGCATTTAACTACAGATAGCATACGCTTAGAGTAGTCTGAGAGATTTTTGGAGTATGAACTGCCGAATTTCGAAATTCCGAACTTTACTGAACTTTTAAATTTTAATTGTTGTTTTTTTAGTTCTCCAAAGTTTTTTTCTGCAGCATTTTATCCTAAAAGAACGACCTAACCTGCAGAACCTTTCCGATAAGCTCAAGACTTGAATTATTTTTCAGTGGATCGCCTAAAATGTGGAAAAGCGGCCGCAGCGACTCCTGTAAATGTTATAGTTAGGGTTGCCAACATTTTCTAAGATATTTATAGTAAATATATATAGTATTTTATTTAAATGAAAAAGTAAAAACGCTTTTTAAGTATACATTTTTTTCCTTCGTATGCATTTATTTTATAAAAATATATATCTTTGCCATCATCCATTTTACTACTAATTTTTTCTTGCCAAATCACTGAAATATATTCATATTTATAGCTGAAGAAATAGAGCATTTTTATATACTATATTTTTTCCAACAGTATATATGTAAATTTTTCTTTAGTTTATTTAATGTTTATTATTTTTTTTGAAAGTATAGCTGATTACTTAACCTACACGATATAAATCCAAATTTCAGACTTTGTGCAAAAATTATGAAAAATCTGCAAAGTTTGACCAAAATTTCTAAGTTCTTCATCAGCATCTTTAGACGAAATTATGGTATTCAGTTTTATAGCCCATCAAATTTTAGCAAAGCAAATTGCAGATTTTAAGTGTCTTGGACTTGCCGTTGATTTTCGGATTTTTTTTTTATTGACGGTATTCCACATTTTTTCATATAAAAAAAATTTTCGAATATAAATTGCCAAAAATCAACGGTAAGTTCTAGCATCTACAGCCCAAGCTCTTTCATTTGACACCTCGCTTTCGAAAATCGAAACTTAAAACTTAAGCAATTCGAGTGCTTTTACCTTTAAGAAGAGAAGCAAATAAAACTTTTCAGAAAAATTTTGCGAAAAAATAATTTGTAACCCTAGTTTTTATGGTCAATTCAAATATCTGAAATTGCAGATTTTAACAGTTTTTAGAGTATTTTTGGTAAACTAAAGAAATATAGCCAAAACTCTTTAAAGAAAAACGAGTCTGTTATTTCTGCAGCCAGTGTAGGTCATAAAAGTGTTAATGAGTGTCATAGAAATAAATTCGAATTATATGCACCTTATTTTGTTTTTAAACGTTTTTTAAGCACTTAAATTTATAAAATTTGTAGTTGTTATTAAAATTGCAGAAAATGTAAAAACAACTTTACGTCAATAAATGCCCATCTCTTCATTTTAATTAATATTTGTTAGTATAATTTAGCCCTTTTTAGCCGCTTTTTTCGACTGTTTTAGCTACAAACGAAAATATTTTTTCTGCAACACTGGTTCGGATGCGGCGAAAGCTCCACCAAATACTTACAAAAAGTATAAGCGCTAAAATTTTATTATTATTATTATTTCAAAAATATTAAAAACTGTTCTCATCTAAAAAAAATTCTACATTTCGCTTTAATTATCTTTTATTATTTGT
>NW_016215878.1:0-1673 GCF_001687245.7 Rhagoletis zephyria | reverse complement strand
CAAGTGTCGCAAGAAAACGGTGAAAATTCATGCGACTTGTGTAGAAAAAGTTAATGAAAAAAAAAAAAAAAACGGAAAACATTACAGGAATTTGGGGTAAAACTTACTTTTAGGAAGTAAACTTTAACCACCCCAAAAAATGTCTAAAAACTAAAAAATTATTTTGACAAGTTTTCACAACGAAAAGTTATTAGACGAACCAAAGCAAAAAGACATCAAAAAAGGAGAAATTTTGTTAAATTTTTTTTTTCTTGAAATTCAACAAAATATGTAAAATAAAAAAACTTAAAATTTAAGTTTGAAATTGTAAAATTAAAAAAAAAAAAATTAAAAATTTAGTTCAACAAAATCTAAATAAATGGCTAATAATTTGACTTCTAACAAGAACTAATAACAAAAAAAATTGAAAAATTAGTTTGTGAATCAAATTAATTCATAGGTGCGGAATTTTAGGATTTTAACGTTTTTTTATGTGTAAAATAAAAAAAAATAAAAAATTGCCTACACTTTTTCACAAATTAAATATTTATCAATTTGAGGAAGTAAATAACTAAAACATAGAAATATCAAAAAATAAATAAAATGTCCACAGAAAATTAAAACTGTGAAGTATTTACTAGACTAAAACGAAAAAAGTAAAAAAAAAAGAATTACCACGGAAAATTAAAACTGTGACATACTTACTTGGCAAAAATTGCACAAAAAAAAAACCTAAAACTTCCATTCAAGAAAAAGCTTAAGAATTTCCTTCCCTGCACACTTTTTCACAGACGCTTTTCACTTCTTCTCAACTTTCGAAAATTGCGCACCACAAAATCTGCAAGAAACATTGGACTGCTAAACTTAACCCCAAAACTCGTTTTTACCGTTGCAAGTGCTTCAATCAACGCTGCTGCTGGCCGCATAACCACCACACAAACTTCATATAAACTTCACCTGTGCAGCTGCCACAAAACTTTTAACTTTACCTGCATCGAGTGCATACGTTTGTGCATCAGTTTACCGTTACTCTATAAAAAACAAAAAAAAAACGAAGAAACTTTCAAATAGCTACGCAACACTGCTATTTTGTTGTTGTTTTTATTGTATGCGAAACACGCGCGCATCAAAGGTGAAAAGTGCAATTTAAGTGAAACTTTTCGATGCCAAACCCACGCACATGGATGCCACACTTTTTGCTGGTATTTAAACTAAACTGAAACTAAATTACACGTACATATTTAACTGTGTGTGTATGTGTGACATGCTCGTTGCAATCACTCATCCACTCACCTGCGTTTGGTGCGAGCATTCTTCCACTTCCGCTGCCTTGCGCTGTCTGTGCTCTGCGCGCTGCCTATTTTGCGGATAATTAAGCGCGTAATTGTGTGGCACTAAAACTTTTTTTGCTGCTGCTAAAAAGGACGTGATTTATACACCGCTGCGAGGAAGTGTTTACACATGCCTACACTCCAACAACAAAGATTTGTATAGTCGCCCAATCAAAATAAAATCATTGTTTGCAGTGAAATTAAATTGCTCGTGAGTGTGCGTTGGAAAAGTTTATGAAGTAAATTAAAAAAAAACGGGATATCGTTCAAGTACTTATTTATAACTGAAAAGTGTTAAGCAAACAGTTAGACTGTTGTAGACTCTTCTAACACTTACATAAGTGCTTAATGTGTCTAGCGTTT
>NW_016215876.1:0-1673 GCF_001687245.7 Rhagoletis zephyria | reverse complement strand
TTGTAATTTGACGTAAATATGTATGCATTTGGTGTTTTTCAGTCCTGAACGCATGAATCTGATCAGATTGAAGGCGAAATATCGACAGCAATAAATGTAATAAATAAGACTACCAAAATCTATGTTTTATTTAATAACCGGCCTGGAGCTCAAAATTAACGAATACATTATAATAAAACGGCCAAAAACAAAAAACTAATCATGTTTGAACGGAGAGCACACCGAGAAGACAAATACACGTACAAGATTTACACTAACATCAAACACAACTATGGGCCAATTTTACAATGCGTAGTTAACTCAGAATCGGGAGTTAACTACAGAATTTTGTACTGAAAATCTCTAGTTAACTGTCGATTCTGAGTTAACTACGCACTGTGAAATTGGCCCTATGACGTTAATACCAAAAAACACATCAAAAGCTTTCAAAATGTCACACAACAGATAGCTAGAACAACAGTATCGACCCAATTTCTGGAAAGCTGCAGAACGAGCGGCTTAACTCCAAACTTCATCCATAATGCTACCAAAAATATTGTCTATACAATCAACAACAATATCAGCAATAACAAGCTGTTAACAACTATCGCCAACTCTGTGTCTGCGTATATACAAAAGGTACAGAGAAAACTACTAAATCTCCTCATTAGTAAAAAACACGATCTACTTCGACAAAAAGGAAAAGAGGTAAAATCACTAAAAGTACATATTAAACAGCAATTAAGTATGCGGGATTATAATGCATTTTTTGAAAGTGAAGAAAGAATAACTCATACACTCACTACATTTATTAAGAAAACACAAGCTAGCAAGTATGAAAAATTAAGAGAGAAACAAAAACAATTACTTAACATTAGGGTGGTCCCAGAATGGTTTTGCAATATAACAAGTACAGAAATTCCAGATGACATTCAGTGGCTCTTATCTTTAGGACCGAAATTCGCCTTACCTATATCCAATAAAGAGTTTCCACTATTTAATATTATAGCAGATGGGGAGAACTGCATACAGACAATTAAAGATAAAGAAAAACAGGAAATGGAAGGAAACAACTTGACGACTTTAATACGCGATTACATAAATAAGATAACATATACAATTAGAGATAAGTTTATTCATAATACCTTTCATTCTGCTAAGACGTTTCTGAAAAACCATGACCAAATTTTAATCCTCAATGCTGACAAAGAGAACGTAACTGTAGCGATGAACAAAGCAGAATATGACATGAAGATGCAGAAAATTGTAAATGACATCTCAACATATAGGGTTTTAAAACGTGACCCTACAAATAACCTACAAGGGAAGAATAATGAAATAGTGGAGAAGATGTATGCTAATAAAATCATTGATTTAAAGGAAAAGAACTACCTGACCTGCAAAACGGCTAATCCCCCTCGAATTTACGGATTGCCGAAAATCCATAAAGAAGGAGNTTAAAGATGCGATCGAGTTCAAAAACAAGATTGGAAATACCCATATTTATGACGATGAAAGTTTGGTGTCTTTTGATGTCGTATCGTTATTCCCGAGCATCCCCGTAGACTTAGCAATAGAGATTATAGATTCGAAATGGATTTTGATAAAAGAGCATACGTCATTAACTAGAGAGCTTTTCTTAACCACTTCATCCGCAGAGTACTCACCATAAGTGATAAGATGTACCACAAGAA
>NW_016215875.1:0-1673 GCF_001687245.7 Rhagoletis zephyria | reverse complement strand
TAGAAGCACAGCTTATTAAGTATCCAAGTCCGTATAATCGAGTACATGAACTGTGAAAACAAACTAAGGATTTATGGAGGATATACCACCAGAAGTTTTACAGAGAAAAAAATAAGGTATGCCAAATCCCACCCAGAAACTAAAACAAGCAAAAGGGTACTGAACATTGTGTTAGTAGTTCTTTTTTCTCGTTAAAATTGTTAAAAAGTTCTTAAAAATATATGAGTGCAAAACTGTAACATCTGCCATAATTTACATTTTTGTCTGCTGGTTTTATTATTGTTATTGGATTGACTTCAAATCATTATGAGAGAGGGAGTAGGGATGTACCAACAAGAATATACAGCAAAAGTATGAAAGTCTTTAGAACTCGGAAATATAGCGGTGGCTGAAACAAAAAGTGTTAAACCATGTTACAGTTTTGCTCGTCACTGTANATAAGTTTTCAAAATTTTGAGGCTTTGGGCGCTATATTCAGATTTTTGAATCGTGATTATGTTTTTTTCTCGGAGAACACGAATTGATCTAGTAAATCTGAGTATGAGGCATTATTGGTATGGCCAACAGCTTACAAACCTGATATATTCGCACTATAGTTTTTTTTTGTGTTCCACAGTGTTATATAAGGGATTGTTTGGGGAATCATATAAAGAATTATACATTACCCAAGTATACGTATATCCAAATTCTTTTTTCAAAGGACTGAAATTTTAAAGATATGATTCAAAAAATTATTTAATAAAATCAGTGCAATGTAGAATAACAATATGGGTACGAATAGGTATTGAAAACGCGTTTTTAATAAATTTTGGAAAACAACAAAGCTGCTGAAGCTGACAGCCTTCCAGCTGAGCTATTCAAGTACGGCGGCGAGAAGCTGATAAGTTGCATGCATCAGCTCTTGTGCAGAATATGGTCAGATGAAGGTATGCCCGACGACTGAAATTTAAGAATTATCTGCCCAATCCACAGGAAAGGCGACCCCGCTACACGCAACAACTACCGCGGGATCAGCCTTCTAAGCATTGGTTACAAGGCCTTATCGGGCGTATTGTGAAAGACTAAAGCGCACCATCAACGAACTGATTGGACCTTATCAGTGTGACTTTAAACCTGGCAAATCCACCGTAAACCAAGTATTCACAATACTCCAAATCTTGGAAAAGACCCGCGATAAAAGGATCGACACTCACCATCTACTGTGAGGACTTCAAAGCCGCTTTCGATAGCACTAAAAGGAGTTGCCTATACGCCGCGATGTCTGAAACTGGCATGCCCGCGAAACTGATACGGCGACGTAAAATGACGTTGTGCAATACAATCAGCTCCATCAGAATTTGGAAAGACCTCTCCGAGCCGTGTGCCACCAAACGGAGTTTCACACAGGACGACTCCCTTCTTGTGATTTTTTTAATCTGATGTTGGAGAAGATTATCTGCCTTATCCTGAGTTTCGCCTGAAAAAAAAAAATTCAACCGAAAATTTGTCATCCACCCATAATAAAACCATGGAAACCAAAAGTGAAAAGTGACCCGGTTCGGTGAAAATGAAACTCATGCTAAGGCCGAATAAGAGCTGAAGAGCCTAACCGATCAGGAACAATCAGAGATAACGGTTATTTAAGGATGATGTTCCGAAGGCCTCTATTAATCGGTGTGATCCCCTAGTTTTGC
>NW_016215874.1:0-1673 GCF_001687245.7 Rhagoletis zephyria | reverse complement strand
TGGTGAAAATTCTAGGCACTCGAGAACCAAATTATAGCGATTTTAAAATCAAAAATTCGGAAAAAGTTTGAAATTTTGATGATTTTTTAGCAATATTTGAAATTCGCGTTTATATGATTTTTGTTAGAAAATTAACTGTTTTTTTATTGGAAAATATTGGAAATTAAATATGCATATGTGAGAAAAATGGTCCGGAGAAAAAAGCGAAATTAACATTTCGTCGTCACGCCACGCGAGATTGAAAATGCCCACATGTACTTTTCCGTAAGCACATCAAAAAGAATTTAATACAAGGAAATTATTTTTTATATAATGTTCAATATTTTATTAAGTACATTAACTTTGTATTGTACATTAACGATTCGATACGATACAAGGGTTCTGGTACTCGATTCCAAAAAATATCGTTTGAAAACTATCGAGTAAAAAGTATCGGTATCGAATGGCAAAAATATCGATATGGTATCGTATCGCATCGAAATTCGTATCCCTACTTTTGGGTTTCACGAATTAAGTGATAATAAAAAATATAAATAAACAAAGCAAATAAACCTCTTATATCTTCTTTACTTTTTACCAAATAAATTTGTGTCGTGTGTTTGAAAAATCAAACAATGCCCATCTCTGGTTAAAACTCACTCTCACACTTGCTAAATCGCAAACTAAAGAGTGTGCACAATTTTCAGCGTATACACTTGAAAACTTACAGTTACAGAATCCGTATATTTCTGTTGCAAACATCGTTTGCTTTGTGCTCTTTTTTCACAAAAAACTTTACTCGTAAACCAAAAACCGTAGTAAGGCAATTTGACACAAGAAAAGCTTTTCTTGAGAGCTGGATACTAAGCTTAATAACAATAAGGCTAAGAGCACCATTACTACAAATCCGTGCCGTCGATTAAAAAAGGCCGCATAATTTTTATGTGATTTATTATGTAATCATATTTATGTGAATTCTGTGAATTCAAATTACCAAAGTTTTTCTTTTGTATGTAATATGTATGATAATTCGTAAATTGAACTAAATGAACTAAAGAACTAGTTCACTCAGGTGAGCGAACTACAACTGAACGGTTCACGCAAAAGAACTAAAGTGCCCAACTTTATTATGTACTAAACAAAATTGCATCTAGTGAAAAACAAGAAAAATTTACAAAATCTATAAATTTAAGTTGAAAATGCGGGCAATCAATTAATAAACTTGAAAAATTTATTTGAATATACTCCACTTCCCGGTATGCTATTTTTCACCTTTTTAATCCATCAGCCTGACGAACACCNCTTGGCTGCAGGACTGCAATTGTCGACGTCGCCAAATTAAATCTATTTCTAATTTTGCCGGCGACAATGAGTAGATGTAGTGCTGCAAAATTAAATTGTCGCAAAATTAATCACATATTCTTGATTGTTCATGTTTTTCTTATTTACTTAAATAAAAATACACAATTTGTGAAATAAATATACCAAAATATCAAACTTTAAAATCAGCTGTTTGCTATGTCGCTGAGGTCTTCAAAATGTTTAAGAAGCTGGCTTCAAGGCGACATTTGTGGACAAAATGATGTCGCTGTCGTTACGTCGTGAAGTTGCAGTCGTCAAAGTGTTCCGAGCTTAAAGCATGAATTAGCGATTAATTACATATATGTAAATATGTATATCAATTTTAGGCTATC
>NW_016215873.1:0-1673 GCF_001687245.7 Rhagoletis zephyria | reverse complement strand
GCCTCGTTGCTGGTGCAACGTACTCCGTCGCTGGGCGAGCGCGTACTCTGAGATTCGCTGCTGTATTTCGCTTTTAATTTATTTTGCGTTTTTGGCGTTGTCAGCTGCTGCTACCAGTAGCCGCCCCCCCCCCTTCTAGGGCGCCGAGTTAGCGCAAGTGGCCACCAGCAGAGGCATTCTTTAGAGGATTTACGCGCGCCGCGGAACGCGCAACCGTCTAGTGATATTACATTTACTTAGTATTATGATTAATTTTAATTTCAATTTATAAGCCTCGATTGGCTTATTTAGATACTCGTGCGAACGGTTATGAGCAGATATATGTACGTATGTATGTATGTAGTTATGAAGGTAACTATCGAGCGTAGTAGAACAATAATTTAAGAATGGACGGGTATTATTCGTAGTTAGTATTTAAAACTCGAATTCGGAAGTACGCATTTTATTGTAAAGTTAATTTCTTTTTAATTCCAATGGGTGTAAGTCTAGCTCAATAACCTCAAAGTAAGGTATGTATGTAGTAGATACATGTTTTCAAATAACCGCTAATTATGTCAAAGAAAATATAAGAATCGGAAAATCATTTGAAAGTTTAATTTATTTTAATTTTCAGAAATAATGGAAGCTCGAGTAAAGCGCTTTCGATTGAAAGCTCGTGTGAATTGAAGAATGCTACATTAAATATATTCGTATAACTGCTTTAGTAAAAAGCTTTATGAACTTGATTAAATAAAATAAATCTCACAAACCTAAAAAATGTATTTTAAGGTGTTAATTTAGATAGAAAAATTTAGTAAAGAAAGGGAGAGTGCTTTAACATACTTCTATGGTATACCACTCTCAACTCTCAGAGAACTAATAATATTTTCGAGTAGAAATTAAGTACTTAACATTACCGAGGTTAAATCGCCATATCCTAAGATTAACTAAGCAAAAGAGATATCCGGGATCCGTACTAAGTAGATTCTGGATGGAAGCGAACTTCAACTTATACTATTGCAAGTATTTTTTCGGGAAGATGTGCGGTCTCAATGCTAAATTTGTACTCTGTAAATAATGTTGTGTGGAACCTGTATTAGCAAACAAAACTAGACAGAAAACAGAGAGCCGTCTGTGGTGGCACTAGAGAGTCGAAGAGAATTTGCTCAACGGAAGCCTCAATATTATAACCAACCTACTTTTTATAGACCTTGATTTAGGGCCAAGAGAACTGGGTTTATCGAGAAAAAATGACTATTCGGATATAGTTAGTAGTATAATTCCTTTATACTTTTCCAGATAAGACAGGACATTAATTATACACGAGCTGAAATAAAATTACACCGGTTCGTGGTGCTCCATCTCACATCGACAGCGGACTGGGATGGAGAATTTAATACCTCCGCCAACCTGGATACATCATTTGTACACCGCTGACACGAATGGAAAGCTGAATTGGAACTGTCATTTTTGCTGAACACCTGGGACCAAGAAGATCGATACATCTGATAGCTTTGCTATCGCATTTTAGACCGTTGTAGTTTAGAGTTCGACCGATGAATCGGCCGATGTCGAGGCTAGTATCGGCCAAAATAATCAGAATCGGCCGTTTTTGACCGATTCCTGAATGAGGTATTGTTATTTTGTTATTTGATTATGTTTTTCTTTTGTTACTATAAAAATTTATAAAAGCA
>NW_016215871.1:0-1673 GCF_001687245.7 Rhagoletis zephyria | reverse complement strand
TGAAAATCGCCTAAAAGAATCATGTTTGCTTATTAATATAAGTATAGGTATAAAATATGAGAAAATGTTACATGAATTTGCGGTGACGTGCTATAATGTCAGTGGAATTAATGTCAATTGACATAAATTCACTTTTCTAAAGGAATTAATGTCAATGTCGTTAGCACTCAGGCCAAAAGTGAGTTAATGTCAGAAGACTTGTGGAAATAGTGTCATTCACATTAGTTCACTTCGGAGAAGATAAAAAAAATATATTTTTTAAGATCCTGATATTAATATACAGTTGAAAAATGTATTAATGTCAGAAATGTTAAAAATCATGTAAGCCTTACGCTGACACTATTCTCATTGTCCATAGACATTATTACCATTTCTAAAGCGCCGTAAAATCCATAGACTTTACTGCTATTCCTTTCTTTACCCTGCAAAAAATTGTGCGACTAATCTCTAAAGAGAGTATTCCGAGATTACTCTCAATCGGGTACAATTGGGCATTAATTAGTCGCAACTAGTCTCATACGGGTACTAATGGACGTCAATTAGTCTCGACTCATCCCTTATGGGTATAATTGGAGATCAATTAGTCCCCAACTCATCTCTAACGGGTACTATTACGATTTAATGATATGAACGCACTTAGTCAATGAAATTTCATGTGCGGCGTTGGCACAGAGTATTCAGAGAGAGTATTCGCCTACAAAACTGAGCACCCCGGTTCGAATCTCAGCTGGCGCATATTTTTATTCTTATTTTTTAAAAGTGACTAGCCGCTTTTTATACCCTTTCGGGTATAAAGGTGAACAATTAGTCTCTTCATAGGACATGCTCGAACAAAAGCGAACAGTTCATTCCATATAAAGAGATCAAAAGTGGTATTAGTCGCATGCTCCTTTGCGATTGCTCCCGGAGTCATCCCGGATTAGTCCTATTTTTTGCAGGGTATGGAGAAAATCCTCTTTTAACATACATACATAGGTCGCGCCGTTCGCGCGCCGGTTCACCACGCATCGCACCATTCCGTTCGTCTAAAATGTTGACTAAATCCGCTGTTTACATATTTCATAAACATGTTTCTATGCTTTCAATGACATATTCATGTTATAAATATGTATATTTATTTACAAGTTGAATGAAAAAAACTCAACTTTCTTATGTCCTTATTGCAGCTGCAAACAATCGCAGCATATGACACAACTTTTCATATAGAGTCAAACCACGCCAACTATGTCAATGAATTTTCATTGATTTTCTGGAAAGTGAAGACAATTGTGGGAATCTGTAGATAATTATAGAACAAAAATACACTTTGGACGGTTTTTCGAAATTGCACTTGGTTTTTGTTTTTTTTTGGTATTATAAGAATATTGCAATTTTTGAGAGAAAAATTCGTAACTCGCGACCCATTTGATGAAATTTGATGATTTTTTTTTTGAGAGTTGCTGAAGCTTTTCCCTTTTCAATAGAAAGATTTGCAGAATAAAATTTGCAAAACAATTAATTTTTTAATAACAATAATTTAAAAAATTGCAATTATTTATATATTCTAGGCCCGCGATTGCAGTGAACTTTTGGCGCAATATACTCTAAACTCTTGTTTTTAAATCCCAAAAACAAAAAATTGGTCTTTCCAATTTCGACAGTCGCTATCGATTTTTTTCTCACCTTTAAGCCTT
>NW_016215870.1:0-1673 GCF_001687245.7 Rhagoletis zephyria | reverse complement strand
TAATTATAGAATTCAGAAATGGGATACTATCTGAGTTCAAGAGGCAGAAAAAATGAAATTAAATAAGTAAAACTATTATAGAAGAAATTTAATACAAGACTTACCTCAGTCAATTTAATAAATCATATGTATGTACATACTTTTACTTTCATAAAAGTTCAGAGTGATGAGACCTTCTAGAATCCAATTATAAAAGTCTACGCTCTGTAGTAGTAGTAGGCTCCTGTATGCTACGAAAGTGTGTAGTGAACTTTATCCGCTGCAAAATACTGCTCCACATCCACGAAGCAGCATACGCCCGAATATGTCGGCGCCTATATACATAAATACCTACGGTACTGTAACCTCCATTCTAGAGATTGGGCTTAACGAATAAATGGACTCGAATTATTAAACTTGAGATTAATTTCTTTCGGTTTCAGATCTTTACGTTCATCATTGTCCCCATTACCAAAACAACTGAGTGATTTTTGATTGTCAAAAAGGCGACTCGTGAAAATAAAAAGACTAAATGCATTCCTTCAGTGGTTTCTTTGTACATATTTACTCGCTTGGGTAATGATGACGACAATGTAAAAACATACAGCAATTTTAGATAAAACGTATTCAAAGTAGAGCTTTTCAAGAATATTTTTAGTTACACAAGTTTATTGATCAAATACAATATATAAAAGTAATAATGGTCCTTGGTCTTATTCTACTCTTTCGATTCATATACTTTTAAAGGTATTTTAATGGTTTTATGTTATACCAGCAAAAATTCAAATGGCGAGTTTAATGAGAAGAAAAAAATGTTCGACTTTCACAAAGAACTTGAAAGTAGTTGAAGAATGAGTTTTTGTAAATAGTAGAAGATCCGAATAGGGCACGACCATCAGCCTTCTGTTTAATGGATGAAATTTATTTTGTGAATTTGTAACTTGTGAGGAAATATTTCGGAAGTGATTTGGCTGAAAAAGTACTGGCCAGTATATTTTTGATTAAATATTCAAAAATTATAATTTTTTTCTAATTTTGCACTCATTTGTTAAATGAACAAATTACATATATACTAATCGAAAGCATAAAGCCTATAGAATGTGTTAAACAGATGAGTATTGCTTACCTGTTCATATCTACCGGCCCGATAGGTAAGCCAGGAAAAAATATACAACCCAACGTTTTCACATTATATAGGCTGTATACTTTCGATTGGTATATAATTTGTACATTAAACAAATGAGTGCAAGATTAAAAAAAAAATATGTTTGAATATTTAATTTAAAATATTTGGGTCAGGATTTTTTCAGCCAACCCACTCGCGAAACATTTACTAACACGTTAAATTTCATACAAAATAGATTTCATTCATTAAACAAATGGATGAAGCTGGGTTATAGAAGCTCACAAAGAATGATTTATTTTCATTTGGCACTTCCAGTTGGCGTAAAAAATAGGAAGGCGCTAACTCAATCAAATTTAGCTCTCTTTGTAGCCGACTATATCGATGGCTGTGTGGAAGATCGACCCATCTCAGCAGCCAGTTCGAAAACGCCCTATCTCAGAAAATTGTTCAACAACGCCCAATTTCTGAATTTGGTTGAAGAGCGCCCTATTTTAAAATTTGATTGAAAAATACCCTATCTCAGAATTCGGTTCAAAAACGCCGTATCCCAGCACATTTTCAATAGGAG
>NW_016215869.1:1524-1674 GCF_001687245.7 Rhagoletis zephyria | reverse complement strand
ACTTATGATGATACCTATCTATTTCAATTACCTAATTCCTTTGATTAAAATGGAATTTAATTTTTCAAACAGGTGGAAACTCGCTGCATGTAGTTAATACACATTTCGGTTGATACCCATCTCTTAATAATTCATTTGACTTATAAAAAA
>NW_016215869.1:0-1490 GCF_001687245.7 Rhagoletis zephyria | reverse complement strand
GTAATCAGAACAAATCACTGATTGACAATTTATGTATTTGTAATAAAATAACAAATACGATGGCGTAATCCTATGGTTTGACATAATTATTATTTTAGTTTACCTAAATTCGACTTTACAAACAGGTGGCAACCCTATTGGTAATATTTTTAAGCTAAAACCTTCTTAAACCTCTTTCGTCTGACTCACTTATGATGATACCTATCTATTTCAATTACCTAATTCCTTTGATTAAAGTGGAATTTAATTTTTCAAACAGGTGGAAACTCGCTGCATGTAGTTAATACACATTTCGGTTGATACCCATCCTTAATAATTCATTTGACTTATAAAAAAATTTGAATCTATTTTTTAAGAATCTAATTTTTTAACAGGTTGCAACTCTTAAAAAAAATAAACTTTAAACTTTGTCGACTTTAGTGGCTTCCTGGCGGCATAAAATTAATTTTTTAGGGAAATGTCTATTTAACTATTTTTAGTGGATAAATTGTCTTTACAAAAATACCAAACAAGTTCACATTGCAGATAACGAATTTTTCGATTTTTGCCCACTTAGGCGGCACTGTGGCGACCGTTTGCTAGCGAGTTTGATTATAACCATAATAAAAGTAATATCAACGTAGCTAGAATTTCTAATCTTAACTCTGATTCAAAAAACTATCTCGCAAGTCTAATTTAAGTATTTACTATCAAAACGTTAGAGGTTTGAATACCAAATTAACTNTGTTCCTGTCGTTGAATATACCGAATTTAAATGTATAAATACGTGTACAGGCTGGAAGGAGTTATGTTTATTTAACTCTTCGCTACATCCCTCCGAATTCTACCGTGCCAGTATTTATGCAGCTAGTTTCTTTACTTGAGTCCGTAAATGCAATCCTTACGGCATCATATTCTATGATTGTTTTGGGCGATTTAAATCTGCCACACATTTCATGGAGCATTATTGGCACCGATGTTGTACCAGTTTCATCTAGAGAAAGTTACAATGTATCTCTGGAGGAAATATCTGAACTTTGCCTTAAACAAATAAATATATGTCCAAATAAGTTTGGAAAGGTATTGGTTCTCGTTTACGTTGATGATGTTCCGAAGTCCTCTATTAATCGGTGTGATCCCCTAGTTTTGCCAGAAGATGTATACCATCCCGCTCTTGAGTTAAGCTACGAAATCATAAATGAATTACATAATAATAAGTCGTATAGTTCAAGTACTAGTTATGTTTTTGCGAAAGCAAATTTCAGGAAAATTAACAAAGAACTGTCAAAGTTATCTTGGCCAATATATAGAGATGAGGTGGAGCGTAGCGTTGAGAACTTTAATTATACTGTTTTCAGTTTGTTTCGAAAGTATGTGCCAAAACGTAATATTGTTCATGAAGAGCCAATACAGTTATGGTTCACTAAAGAGCTTAAAAAATTTAAAAATAGAAAGTCACATTTTTTAAACTGTATAAAAGAACGGGCTTACACAGTGATTACGTAAAGTAC
>NW_016215868.1:0-1674 GCF_001687245.7 Rhagoletis zephyria | reverse complement strand
TTACGAGCCTTGCATAACTTGCGAAAAATATATATTTTTTTCTAATGTCAGAACTTCGTTATATGATAAAGGAAAAGTTTTAACCAAAATTCATCGAAATCAAACATGATCGTGACATGACCTTCCCTAAGTGCAATATTCCTAAGTGCAATACTCAAAATATTCAGATCTCGTTGAAATTGTTCACGTATAAGACAAATACTTTTCTGTCTATATAGTATTTACATAGCATGTGTGTATGTATGTGGTACATCAAAAATACTTTCAAGGTCAAATTAGAGTAAAATACTGCTAATGTGAACATTTTTCCATTTATTTGAAATATTGCCAATTGGGAAAACTATGTTTTAGATCAGGCAATTGAAATATGAAGGGGTTTTAGTTATATCAGCAATTTTGTATCCAAAAATTTCCAATTTCTTAGGTGAATACCAACTATGAACACAAACAAAAACTATATTTTATTTGAACTTATTTTACTTTTCCTACATCAGGGGAAACATTTTTTAAGGACGTAATTCAAATTCGTAGCCGCAGCCGAAAAACAGCTTCTCATTAAAGTACAATCGCCGTTCGGAGTCGGCGTAAAACTATAGCTCCCTCCTCTTTGTGTAACAACCTCAAGGCGCACGCCACAAATCGGAGGAGAAGCTCGGCCAAACGCTAATATGTGTAATCGCCAATCTTTTATTATATTAATGAAAAAGTGTATCGAGTACGTACAATAATTTTCAAAACAATAAGTAGCCAGTTTAAACAACTTGTTTGCCCGCCGGTATTATAATAATAATAGATTGGCGCTTACACATATGTTAGTGTTTGGCCGAGCTTCTCCTCCGACATGTAGCGTGCGTCTTGATGTTGTCACACAAAGCGGAGGGACCTACAGTTTTACTCCGACTCCGAGCGGCGATTGTACTTTAATGGAAGCTGTTTTTCATGCCAGAAATACACTCGGAAGTTTGCCATTGCCTGTCGAGGGACGACCGCTGTTAAGAAAAAACCTTTTTCTATATTTTTTTGGGATGTTGCTTTGACCAGGGCTTGAACCCAGGTGCTAATGAGTGAAAGCGCGCATTGCTTACCACTACACCACAGCGGCCGACTCGCCGGTATACAATTTCTTTTAATGCGGAATACGAATCAGAGCAAAAGTATCTATGTCACGATTTTCTGAAAGCTGTATAGTTATGTAGATGTGTATATGGGAATGTTCTGATAAGCCATTACCTTCATCTTATCAGTGTACGATTTTATGATACGTGAGCAATCACACAGAATATGCTCTGATCCCACAAAACCTTCAGTCCCTCAATACGGAAAGGCCCACTTTGTTCAAATGATACCTTAACTTTCGGTGGCCGGCCAGGTAGCTTGGAGGAGTTCTAAGACCCTCCCGGCTAAGTTCAAGGTGTCTCTCTGAGTTCCTCTTGGGAGAAGTAATGAATTTCTTTGATTGTCTCATTCCCCTTGACTTCCACTGGTGGGCAGCAATCCGAGATTATTCCCAACTCTTAAGCAGCTTTGCAGTCTATCTGTCAGATGTGCCGCAGAAAGAGTCACGACCATGCAGGCGCATTTAGGCTCCTTGTTTTGCGAGACAGTCAGCCCTTTAGTTGCCTTCAAATGCTTCATGCCCAGGGACCCACCACAGTGTCCCTCTGTTATGGGCTC
>NW_016215867.1:0-1674 GCF_001687245.7 Rhagoletis zephyria | reverse complement strand
GACCAAAGTTATAATACCATTTCATGCTCATGAAAGGTATAATTACTGTGCTTGTTTATTTTTTAACCCTAAATTCAAGACTTGAAATCGATGTAAAAAGGAAATGGGAACCAACTTTTACAAATTCTTTGCTATTTATTCATATTTTGGCCTCTTTTAAAGAATGGAATCGTTCTCATTCCCATCACTTTTTGAGGGTTACACTGTGATATTATTTTATTCAACATTGATGTTGGCAATAATGCGTTAGCAAGAAATACGAAAATCACACCGTCTCCTTATGACCATATATGTTTCTCAGTAACCATTTTATCAATTTCTATCAAACTCGGTACAATTATTGTACTTGACATAAAAGTGCAGGATGTTTTTATAAAGTCTCGAAATCAGACTAAAATTGCGCCCACTTTTTATATAACGGTAAATTTCAAGAATACGAAAAAATTTCGAAATCTAAGGACGCTCTGCCTGCTTGGCCATGTCGTCTGAATGGACACCGATGTTCCGGCTCTGAAATAAATCAACTCGGAACCCGCTGGGTGTAGCAGAGAAAGGAAGAGGCCCCCACTGCGATGAAAAGACCAAGTGGAGAAGGACTTGGCTTCACTTGGCGCTCACAACAACCTCTAACAAGAAAAAAGATTTTTGTAAAGTGACCGCACACATAAAGTTTCCAGAAAGGGGCAAAAACGATTATTATTACGTGCGCCCCTAGGTTAATGTTCGGTTTCTCCGGAACTTAAACTTAATTTTAAATTTTTCTGACGTGTAGGCAAGAGCATTAGATGCGCATTAATTTTAACATCGGGCAAGTTATATCGAACCATCTTTGCGTTAAACCACTCAATTATATCTAAACTAACACCCGCTTGTTAAAAAATTAAATATTTCTTTGAAAAATATAAGAAGAGGAGAAAAATTCATTCTGAGGTACAAATGCATACTCGTAGTAAATGTTGGATAATTGTCCTAGGGTTAAAATGCATTTGGGGGGTTTTGGGGTCCGAGGAATCTGAATTTGCAATTTAGTTTACTTTGGCTACGCTTTGATAGCTATTTTTTTTTGCTAAATTTGTTGGTATGAAACCTTAAGAAAAAAATTGTATTAAACTGTTCCAGTGATTGTTCGCCGCTCAGCAATTCTCTCCATCATTTTTCCTGGCGAATCGAAATACATGCGTACCTAATTCATACATGCATATGTATGTATGTGTACAACAGATGCTTAAGCGGGCAATCGAGGTTGAAAAATTAATGCCTCATCAACATATTTATCATAATTAATGTTCAGGAACGTTATCAATTTTAATTGTGCATTAGTACGCGTTCGGCTCCTGCCATCCTTTCCACCCTTCATTAGACAAATTTTAATGTTGCAAATTTGTGAATTTGTCTCAACTAACAATAAATGGCCGGAATGCATAAATTATGCATTAGTTTTATATGGTTAGAAATTTTTGCGGTTATTGCGCGTCGATACTTAACGCAACCCAGTTATGTACATTTCGAAATACATAGTACCTACGTATGTAAATCTGCAGCATTTTAGCACCCTGTGGCAAGCTTTCGCTCACAAGTATCGGGTTTACAACACTGGTGTTGGTGTTGTAGCTAGGGTTGCCAATATTTTCTAAGAAATTTATAGTACTTTTTCAAAAAAGTCATAAAAAAATA
>NW_016215866.1:0-1674 GCF_001687245.7 Rhagoletis zephyria | reverse complement strand
CTTAGAATTACCGCGTTGGTGTGCTGTAATTAATTAGTGTTTAGCAGCAACAAAAACGTATACACTCATCTTCTGGTACTAATTTCATTTTTATTTTACGAGAAAATGTGGGTTTGGGATCTTTTTTTGGCTATGAAACTTTAATAGCAATGGGCAATGCGTTCTTCTAGATATTAAAGTATTAATTGAACCATGAAAATATTCGCTATACCTCTGATAATTTACAATTTTATAACCGCTAGACAGCAGAGAAATTATAAACGAAAGTGGTCATACTGTTGATGAAATATTTCTTGCTCATTAAACTTTTTTACAACGAACTCTGAATTTTAATTAAATGCATATCGCATTCATCAATACATTTCATACATATGCTACCGAATTTATCTCATGATAATTACAGTCTGATAACAATTAGATTTCAAAAATTAGTTAACTTAGTGAAGAAGGTTTTCTCTGTAGGCCTCTATGTAAAGCAGTGACAATCAAAGATCTTTTAGTTTGAGCGTGGCGGAAAAGGCTTTTTAAATATTTTATACGAACGCTCGCAGAGCCAGAGATCGCTTCATGCTTCATTGATCTAAAGTTTTGATGGGCACAGTCTTGCCCGCGGGCAAAGCTCTTTTTAGCTTTCCATACATTTTGTATAGTCGCATCCAGAGTAAATCTCTCCCTTTTTGAGTGCATATAAAACGGTGATGGGCACGGTCTTGCCTGTGGGCAAAGCTCTTTTCAAGCTTTCTGTACATTTTATGTAGGCGCGTGCTGATATAAAAGCTTCTGAAAGCTTTTGAAATATCATGGTGTCATTATACCAGGTGAAGTAATAAGAGCAAAAAAAAAAATATTTGTACTGACACTATCATATTCCAAAATTTGCCTTTAAAAGTGTGTATAAGAAAGCGGAATGAGTTAAAAAAAAAGCGAGAAAGCTGTTTGATTACTTGAACTGTTAATTCCGTCATGTTCAAATACTTTCCAGCAAGAAATGTTTTCATCGTGATTGGTTTAAATTAGGTAGGGACCGGGAACAGCTTCCAAAAGCAGTCACAGAGAGCTTTTATTCTGTGCTCGACAGTAGAAAAGCTATTTCAAGCTTTTTTCCGTGATTGCTATAACAGTATTGTCCACAAAGAGCATTTACACCCTCCCTTCGTAGATTTATGAGATTTTTTGGAGCTTTTTGTGATGAACCGCTTAGCTTGTCTTTGCCCTGGACATTCACTCTAATGCCAATGGAATTTTTGGTCCACCTCAACGTTAGCAAGACAGCTTAACTGTCCGACGTAATTCAAATGTTTTTAGAAAATGTGCCCCTTTTGAGGCATTCTCTGCCACCGATCTCTATCGCATGAATCTCAGCTTGGAAAATGGTGCCCAATGTAATCGATCTTTTACAATTCGGCTCAAATACTCAATCTCCAGTTTTCGATCTTGTAGTTTTAATCCATCAGTGTACCAAACTTTACCTACGGGTTCGGTGTAAGGATTTCCGGTACGGTATTCCCGGTCCGCAATAGAAGGTATCTATTCCTAGAAATTACTAGTTTTGAAGCTACTGTGGCCGTTCCGTTAGATCGACTTCTCTGATGTGTTGATCCTAAATTTTGTCCATACCTTTAGGGAGAAATGGGCTGAGGCTAATTGGTCTGTAGCATTAAAGCATCTGCTCAG
>NW_016215865.1:0-1674 GCF_001687245.7 Rhagoletis zephyria | reverse complement strand
ATACTGTGATGAGTAGGAAAAATTTTCGTCCCCAAATATCGGAGAGCGCACCGACTAGGGGTGCGCTCAAGAAGGACAGTATGCCTTTAATGCCCATTACAAGTCCGTTCATGAGAAATGTGTGATCGGGAAATGTTTGATTTAGCGTCTGTAAAAAATAGATAAATTGGTATGTTGTGAAATAAAGAAAGCGAAGTGAAGCCAAATCTTGTACATACCGCTATTACTGGCATTGTTAAGAGACCCCACGCGAAGAATTCTAAAAATATTACAACCAAGGCGTGATATACACTCGGCTCGCCGATGCCGGAACTCTGCAAAACAAAAAGTATACATAAATTTAATAAAATGTATATAAAAGTTATTCAGATTGAAATTAAGCTGTTAAATTTGAAGCTGTGAAAAATTAGTTTTAGAACATTTTTGAATTTTTTAAGGCTTTTTGAAATCTTTCGAGATTTTTTCGTAATGTTTCATACATATAAATCTTACCACTGCTTTGACTTTTCCAGAGTTCTCGAATTTTGTTCAGTGTTTTTTTTTAGGTTACAAGCCTTTTTGGGATCTTTCGAGATTTTTAAAGTTACTGAATTCCTACTATTGATTTAAATTTTGTTCTTTTTGTCATACACAAGCAAAATTTATCGGCATTTCATGTTCGAAATATTAAAAGGTTCATGAAACTTTATTTACTTTGTATTATAAGATATTTACTCGGCATGGAACAAAAGAAGCGTTATTTTTTAACCGACTTCAAAAAAATGATCCGGTTATCAATTCGTCGGAAGTTTTCGATGCATGTTACCGCATAACTTTGGACCACGTTAACCGAAGGCTGATACCTTCGAGGTGGTCTCATACTAATTTGGTTTAGATCTGATCAGTAGATCATACAGAAATTAACGGTACTCACAAATTTTTATAGGAGAATTGAAGCTGGTTTTTTTGCTTAAAATAAAAAAAAAATGTTTTTTCTTCTGTAAAATTCAAAAATTCTGGTTGCATTAATAATAACAACAATATTTTGTCGCTTAAACTTTGCTTTTTTTTTGGCCGAGCTTCTCCTCCAATTTGTGGTGTACTTCTTGATGTTTTTACATAAATGGAGGGAGTTTCAGGCCTCCTCCGAATGGCAAATGGATTTTATGCGAAACTTTTTCATGACAGAAATACACTCGGAGACTGGACATTGCCTGCCAAAGGGCGGCCTCTGTTAGAAAAAACTTTTCCTAATTCAGTTGTTGCTCGGACCAACAATCGAACACAGGTCCTACGAAATGGTAATACGCACCTCTAACCAATCGGCCACAGCGACAATGGTATTTTGTCTGGGTATGCAGTTAAATTTGCACGACCATACTCAATCCCGACTCTTGCGGCCACGTTCGAGCACTCTGGGCCACGTGGGCCCGTGGTAGCTTTAGAAGGTCCATTCCGACTTATTTGGTTTAAGGGCTCACTGAAGTCAGCAGCGTCTTTTCAGCAGTACCATCTTTAAAAGGCCTCAGCAATGAGCTGCGCGCTTGGCTTGGAATCCGCCACTGTCCAATGAATCGATTTCGAGAGCGTCGGATCACCGCAGTACAGAAAATACGATGGGCGAGGCCTAGGTGCAATTGCCAAAACCACATAAGGGATAAATTAAATAACAATTGTCTGTCCGCTTCCAGGGAG
>NW_016215864.1:0-1674 GCF_001687245.7 Rhagoletis zephyria | reverse complement strand
AACGTTTATGATCTATGATAAAATAGTCCATTTATTATTTTTAATTCCTTTATTGCTTGTAAGCGAGAGTTTTATGTATCTGTAAGTGAGGTGCGAAAATATATGAAATTACAATTATTTGAAGGACGCTCAGTTAGAATCACCGAGTTAATTTACGACGAAAGGACATCGCCGCTTCGGTTACATTTAGTAATACATCTAAACGCGTAAATGCCTCGCAACAATGTAAACCTCGTACACTTACTTAATTTGGAATGGAAACCAGGTTTATTTACGAGGTTTACGCAGTTATGAAGCATTTACGCGTTTAGATGAATACCCTAAATATGAATCGGTCATTACATAGGGTTAACCCATGAGTTAACCGGGGCATTATTCTGAAAATTTATAGTTTTTTAACTACCTGGCAACCTTAGATGTATTTTAATAATGCCACAGTCAGCAAAAATACATTTGTTAAGCGAATCCGACTATCTAAAGTTCATTCCGAAATTTTAGGGAATTATCAAATCTGCAAGTACTCAAAAATAGTATTTTAAAAAATTTTTAGCGTTGATTGCGCCACGCTATTTCGTGCATTATTTCACCACCGAAAATGTTTCTAAAAATTCAGAGTAAAAAGTTCGAAATTCGGACGAAATGTTTTTGAATTTTTCTCAATGCTGTAAATAGCTTGAGTCCTTATGAAAAAAGAAAAAAAAAAAAATGTTTTTACTTAAAAAACATTGTGTCACTGTATTAGCTTATAATAACTCCAGTTGAAGTTTTTTTAGTGATGAAGTTTCGTTGTTGCCGTTAGTTTCATCACTTTCGCTTTTGGTTTAAGAAAACCGAGAGATGCCATTTATATGATCATTAGTTAAATAAAAAGTTCCTTAATAAACAATTTTAATTTTTATTGAAATAACTAAAAAAAAAATAGAACTAAACTATAGTTTCTATTAAAATAACTAAAAAAAAATAACTAAAGTGTTTATTAAAATAACTAAAAAAAGTTATTGATAGATTTTTTCCAAGTTGATGGTAAATATTTTTTTGATCAGCGGCGACCCTGCACACAACCTTATAGAATATCTATTAAGGGCCAGTTTAAACTTAGATTACGTAAACTACGTTTATATTGAACAGCTGGCTAACATTAAGTTGGCTAATCTTGTTTAAACCAGCCAGCTCGACTGTTTAAACTAAGTGTAAACCACAGCCGTTTACTGAAAAAAAGCTCTAAAATATTTGCGATTTTCCTGAAAATTTGCAGACTTATCTTAATTTTTGACACTCCGTGTCGCAGATATATTTATTCATTGGTGTCACCCTATAAAACTTTAGAGGTAGGACTTGCATTCCAATGACTTCCGGTAATTCATTCCAATGGGACCTGGAAAATTTTTTGACGTTTCTTTATCGGATGTCATTCTGACGTTTTGAAAGTGGTGAAAAATATGGTGAAAAATTGCAAGTGGTGGAAAGTTGAATTTTTGTCAGTCTACCGGAATTCGTCGCCACATTAGTTTTCGTTCGTCGGCAGTCGGCAGTTTTCTTCATTCGTTCTCGTTGGATTTTCTTCTTTCCCCTTAAATTTTTTAAAGTTTTCAATTCTTTCAAAACAAACATTTTCCGCGTATAATAATTGCACGGCCCGCTTTTATGGAAAGCAGAAGCGCGATTTGAATATAT
>NW_016215863.1:0-1674 GCF_001687245.7 Rhagoletis zephyria | reverse complement strand
CCACCATTACAGACCATTATCACATTTGAGTATGCAAGTGCAAGAAAAAGAGGAGAGGAATATAAGAACATTGCGAGTGTATTTGTGCCAATAAACAGGCAAACACATGTACGCAAGCGTACTGGTATACCACTCACTACAGTCTAATGACTTCGTCTTCAACTATCAATATCCTTTTCCGTTTTTAGTTCAAGTTCAGCTTTTATTACTTTTTCATTTGCCACATTTCATCTGTAATTTTTTTTGTTTTCTTCTTCTTCCACTCGCAAATACTCTTCGAACTTTGCTGGCACAATTTGTTCAAGCTTCCCATCATCCTCCGCCGTTGTTGCCAGCATTGCTTTTTCTTGACTTTTTCGCGCCAAAGTCTATTATAAAAAAAAAGTAAGTAAGTTGTGTGAGTGCGGGCGAATGTGTCTCTTTCATCTTCTTCTTCCTTCCTTCCTTTTCCTCGATTACACTTAACTTTTTCATTTCTGCATTTCTTCTTCTCTGTTTGTTTTTTTTTTTCATACTCCTATTTGCATTAAGCAAAGATAAGTGCGAGCGAGTAGATANGATAAGTGCGAGCGAGTAGATACTGCCTGCCGCTCAAGTGTTCGAATTGAAGTGGGCGTACGAGCGTCGAGAAGATATTCTTCATTGCACTTGAGTATCTGCTATACAAAGTATGTGCTTACCAACAAATAACATACATACATACATACATATACAGTTTTCATATGTAGTTGAGTTGCGGCAGACTACAAACGCTTTCCGTGTGGCATGGAAGCGTGCGAGTAGTGCTAAATAAACACAGGATATGTATATAAGGACGACACATACACACACTAACACACATATACATATGCTACAGCATTTGTGTTGAATACTTCTATGTCCTTCTATGAAACGTTTAATAGGATATACAACATAAAGTAATCTCAACAGTTTTTTATTGAATCCATTCGAAAATGTGGGCCAAATAAGCTGGTGACTACCTCAACATATATAACGTTTGGGTCATGTTTTTCGTATGTATTAAATGTGCACGGTTTTGAAATTTTTGTGGGTGACAAGGACGAATAAGTATTGTAAACGCCCTCTTACTTATTTTAATTTTTTTTAAGCAAATAATTTGGAAACACGAATTTCGAGGATATTAGTCTTTAAAATATAATTTTTACAAAAAATAAAAATTGAAAATGTTCAAGGATATTCAAGGACAAAATTTTAGAAGAACAATTTCAATACATACTCGTCCTTGTGCACAAAAAAATTAAATGTTTTTTTAATTTTACAGAATTTTTTCTTTTATTTGGTAACCATAGTTTTATGCAACTAACATACATGCACTGCATTTTTTAAATAATTTTTTGAAATATATACATATGTATATATTTGAAAGTTCAATGTCCTTAAAGAAAATACAGACGTCAGATAGAAAAACTAAAAACGCAGTTTTGAAATATTTGAGGTGTATTTAGTTTCGCGAGTATATTGAGTTATTAGCTGTCGCACGGTGCTATTTTACATTTCTTCTACTAGAAAAAAACCGCTAATTGCCTCACTCATCCGCAAACGCTACCAGCTGTAGAAATGGCTTAAAGCATTTCGGCTTTTCATTTTATTTCGTTGTCCACCCGTGGATGCTGAGTCGAGGGATCTTTTGACCAGAGCGTCGTCATTCTTGCG
>NW_016215862.1:0-1674 GCF_001687245.7 Rhagoletis zephyria | reverse complement strand
CAACGTTCATAGTATATTGGAAATACACTCGAGATGAGTTCGAAAAAAAATGGAAACCATAGTAACAAGAGAGAAATCCAGCTCATTCTCGGAGGGAAATATAAGATAATCACTCTCTCACATTAAAATTCCAATTCGATAATGGGCTGGATTTCGAATTCATAACGGAAGAAAAATACATTGGATATCGAAGGTTCCGTTTTGCTGGGGAATGGCCTAGTTCTCGAAGCGAATACTAACCTATTTCACATTCGTTATCGAAGGTGAGTTTATTGGGTATCTATACATAGTATAAAGGAAAGTCGAGATTCTTTGTACGCGGTAATCTCGAAAACTACTGAAGGGATTTTGACGAGATTTTCTCTAATATACTCTGTATCGACAGGAGAGTGACCTTTTTTACTTATAATTTTAATAGGGTTGCCATCTGTCTAAAAAACTATAAGATCCGCACCGTTCGTTGGATTCCAAAAGATGAGGCGTCAAATGAAAAGGACTGGCCTCTAGAAAAACACTATTTTTTTTAATAGGGTTGCCAGCTATTAATACAATTTCTATATTCAATTATAATAAGCGTATGCATCAGTTCGGCACCGTCACTGTCAAATGAAAAGACTTAGCCTCTACATGCGCAGTAATGTATTATTTTTTTGAGTAGGATTGCCACCAATTAAAAAATTAAAAGATTTTCGCCGTTCATTGGATTACAAAATGAGATGCCAAATGAAAGGGCCCGGCCTTCGCATGTACAAAAGCTTTCATTTTTTGAATAGGATTGCCACCTATTTAATAATTACTATCTTCTATACATAGTATAAAGGAAAATCGACATATTTTGAGCACGCTAATCTCAAAAACTACTGAACGGAGTTATACGAGATTTTTTAAGTATAATCTGTATTGATAGGAATATTATCCTGAGTACTTTAAATTCCTATGGGGTTTCCACCTGTCCAAAAAATTATTAAATCCGCACTGTTCGTTGGATTATAAGAAATGAGGTGTAAAATAAAAGGGCTCGGCTTTTAGATGTTCAATAATGTATTACTTTTTGAGTAGGGTTGCCACTTTTTAAAAATTATAAGATCTTCAAGTGAAAAGATATGGTCTCTGCATGTGCAATAAGTTTTTATTTTTTTTATTAGTGGGGTTGCCACCTATTTAAAAATTATGTATGTATAATACGCGAGGTCGTTTTTTTGTTAATGACATTAGATTGGCACAGTTTATTCAATTAAAAAAAAATGAGGTGTCAAACGAAAAGGCTTGACCTTCCGATTTGCAGTAAGGTTATGAGGTGGGTTTTGTCGAAGGCTGAGGTATGCTCAGCCGCTCCAGAGTCCAGCGAAGGTCCCACTAACCCCCACCAAATAAAACACAATTAGGGTCATCACAGTTCTATATTATCTACTGTGTTAATTTTGCCACCTGGTAACTTTAAAACATTTTACCATGTGGTAACTTTGTTTGTTGTTGGTTCCCATACTAATTAGAGATAACACTTTTGGGCAAAATTACTAGACTTTGNTCGTTTTTTTGTTAATGACATTAGATTGGCACAGTTTATTCAATTAAAAAAAAATGAGGTGTCAAACGAAAAGGCTTGACCTTCCGATTTGCAGTAAGGTTATGAGGTGGGTTTTGTCGAAGGCTGAGGTATGCTCAGCCGCTCCA
>NW_016215861.1:0-1674 GCF_001687245.7 Rhagoletis zephyria | reverse complement strand
ACCTCGGCTGTCGCGGCGAAATTAAGCTCCGTAATTTTTCATCTCGCCTGCCGACTATGCCACTTGCTACATACTTTCGCTTTGTGCGCCCCATATGCATGTAGATACACTCATACATATATGTAGTAAAGAAAAAAGTTCAAGTCAACATAAATAAGCTAAAAATACAAAATTCGCTTCCAAATAACTGAAATGTGAAGGAGTGGGTACTAGAGATATAGCGAAATTTATTCCTGAAATATAAGTTCAAACAAAAAAAAATCGCATAGTTAATTCTGGGCAGTTAGGCCAAGCAAAGTTGGGATAACCCACCAACGCTCGAACATGAGCTCCTACACAAGCATGCGCGCAATTTAAAATTAGTAGGAACAACTACAAAATTGCCGTAAATAAAAATAAAATGCAAAAAAAAACAAAAATTTTAAATAAATAAAAAATACTATAAAAATGCGAAAGCAAATGTATTCGCATAAAACTTGCATGTGTGTGAATGCGTTACGAAAATACACTCGCACGTGCACACATACGGCAGTGTTATTGTGTTTGCATAAGAGATGAACTGTCCTCAGCGCACACATTTGGTGCCCATGCTCACACCCACACCACTACAACTTCTGCGCCCATTCGTGCACATCCTGCGAAAAAGTCATAAAAACTGTGCGAATGCCGACCGGCTTAGGCCCCGCCCTGTGTAGGCCAAATAGTTGATGTTCAAAAAAAAATTTAGAGTTACACGAATACGAATATTTATCTCGTTTGTGTGAGCATGTGTGCGTGTGCTGGAGTAGTGGTAATTCGTGGTGGAGTGGGATAGGTTGGACGCATAAGCGAAGGATACCGAATGGAAATGCGGATTTAAGGTAGTACTTAGAATGATGTGTATTAAAATATGGAATAAAAAAATAAAAAATACAAAAAAAAATACGAACTCTAAATTAAAAGTAAAATTATAAGTACAATTAATTAGAGAATAAAATATAATAACTAGATATTGTTAAGATACAAATTTAAGTTAAATTAGAAATAACAATTTTAAAAAAAATAAAGATAAGTTAAAAAATAAATAACCTACAATTAAAACTTACGACAAAAACTAAGTATAAAATTTAAACTTAAATAAATTCTAAAATTTATATACAGATTGAAACTAAATTAAAAAACAAACGTAAATCAAAAATTCAAATTAGAATAACATACATTTAGGATTAAAATAAAATTGCAATTGGAACTGCAGTTGCAATTTCATTTATTATTACAATTATAGGTAAACTTAAAATTACGAATACACTTTCCATTACAATTATAATTACAGTAACACTTACCATTTCAATTGCAAGAATCTTTTGATTGTGCTCCTTCAACGCTCAGTAATACGTTGTATCTCAGATCTCAAATCGTAACCCTATAAAATTTATTTGTTGTAGATATTAACAAAATACTGCAAAACAGAATGTAATTTTCCAGAAGCAAACTAATTACAATTTCCTGCAGGTGCGTGAAAACATTTCGATAGGGGATCTTAAAAATCATCCATCGCTCTGGATGGGGCACGTAGCTGAGTCCTCACTTTCGTATTTGCTATTGTTGTTAGTTGTTAAATTGCTGCCACTTATTGCCATTTTATTTACCGTTTTTTCTACTACAATTTTCCAACACAACATTCAGTTCTCCTAA
>NW_016215860.1:0-1674 GCF_001687245.7 Rhagoletis zephyria | reverse complement strand
AATAAAGTAGCTTTACAAAAGGTTTATAAATTGAAAAATGTATGAAATCATCAATTTATAAAGCTTTTTAGACCTACTTTATTTTTTATGAATAAGGCCATTAGTTTATTGTTTGTATTTTCGTCGATTTTAAATTTGCTACCCCAAAATAATTGATATCAAATAAAACACACCTTTGAGGTAAAATTTACGAGTGACGAAAGCTGAACTAGAAATACAAAATTTATGGATCAATTTCGTGACGAAAATTATACGTATTTTTTAACTGCCTTTCAAACGTACGGAAAATCTTTTTTTATTTAGTCGGAACGTTGCGAAATTCCGTATACTGCTAGAAACACAAAACAAAAAACAGAACTTTTGCAACGATTCGTATGAATAAAAAAGATTTTCCCTACGTTTCCAAGGCAGTTAAAAATGCGTATAATTTTCGTCACGAAATTGATACCATAAATTTTTTATTTCTAGTTCAGTTTTCGTCACTCGTAAATTTTACCTCAAAGAGGTGTTTTATTTGATATACCTTACCATAAGCGTCTCTCATAGACATGTCTTCGTACCAAATTTCAAGTTCTTTTGACTTATAGTTCCGAAGTTATAGCTGAAACAAAATTCCACGCTCAAGGGATGTACCACGCCCCCTTTTATAAACTCATTTATATACACTTTACTATAAGCGTGTCCCATAGCATGTCTTCGTACCAAATTTCAAATTATTTTGGCTTACGGTTATAGCTCATTAAACATTTGCAGGCCTATTAGAGGTGTCATGCCCCATTGCGGAATTTACGACATATTTGGAAATAAAACCATACCTATAACCTTCCCGAGGTAAAAACAAATAAATCTGCAAAGTTTCGTGGGATTCCATGTCGTGGTTCAAAAGTTATAAGGTAATAAACAAACATACATTCACATTTATATATATACTAGCTTTTACCTGCGGGTTTCACCCCGCGCTTTTATACAAATATGAAAAATAATTTAATGATGTTAGATTTTATTTCTGTGCCCATTTTGTTATAGCTCGTTATTTTTTAAGCGAGTTAAGGTATTTAGGCCGTTTAAAACTATGAAATTATAAAATCTCGTCTTGCGCGCTAGGCATACGAAAGATATCAATCTCTCTAAGTTTACCTTAAAATGGTTCCAGGTATACGACGCGTGAATGTGTAACCTTCTTGGAGGTGCCACGGCGGGTTCTAACATTTTCAACTCAAATTACTGTAGCAAATTTCTCAAGAGAGCCGAACCCGGCTCTCCANGAGATATGTATTAAGAAGTGTTTAGTATGTATGGGAGGCGACATGCCTTCCTTTTTAATAACTCACATTTTCACCTTTAGAGATAAGCAGTATAAAACAGTAAATTTGTACGGGAGGAACCATGTCCCCTTTTCGAATAACGCAAACTTGTCTCCATGAGTATGGAATTAATTTTGTATACACATCTCGTTGCCAAGTTCCAGTCCTCTGCAATAAACACTTCCANCCATGAGTATGGAATTAATTTTGTATACACATCTCGTTGCCAAGTTCCAGTCCTCTGCAATAAACACTTCCAGAGATATGCAGCATAGAAAAATCAAATTGCATGGGAGTTGCCACACCACCTTTTCCCATAACTCTAATTTTTATACCCGAGCGCACTTGTGCACAAGGGTATTATAACTTT
>NW_016215859.1:0-1674 GCF_001687245.7 Rhagoletis zephyria | reverse complement strand
TGTGTGGTTATTTTGCCACAGTTGACGCGAAAGATGCTGGAGGTGCTGCTGTTGGGGTTTGCTGCTTTTTTAGTAGTTACACCAAATTTCACCAGACACGAAACTTTTTCGATTTCTTGTCAATATATATTTACCGCTTCTTTGTGCTTGCATTTGTGTGTATATACCTGGTAGAGGTTTGCCAGCGGCACTCGTGTGGAAAGAAAAGTCTTTGCTCAACAAATTCACAAAATATTTCCACTTTATAATTGTACGTACGAGTACGAGTGCTGTTTTGTTGTTGTTGTTGTTACCCGCCGCATTTGGATTACAAATGTGCAAATGTTTTTATTTGTTTTAATTATTTGCTTTAGCTCTTACATATCGAATGCCAAAAGCAAATCAAAGAAAAAGTGCAACTGACCCATTTAACGCACGAACGCCTGTGGCATGCCGCAGCTGCCGGGCCGCGGGGCAGCACGTCAAGTGCGCGTGAACACGCTTTGAAGGCGCGGCTGCTGCTGCTGCAGTGGTTCGTGGTGGCGACTTCCGCACTCTCGCGCCAAATTGCGCAGCGCTGAGGTGCAAAAATAGCCAACCGCATTCCCGAATCGCGCCTCTTAAATCAATTAAATTTAAATTTTCGGAATCGATTTGTAATTGTTGCTATTTTTGTTGTTTTCGTTTTTTTTTTAAACCCGCAGTACTTGAAGAAACACACAAACGCACTGCGCGAGGTCAACGATACGCGCCTGAAGGTGTACGAGCAACTGGACATTGGCATACAGGATTTGGAGCGCGCCAACCAGCGGCTCACCGCCGAGAACACATCCGACAAGAAGCATATAAAGACGTAAGTTGGCAGTCAACTATCGTTAGATAGTAGCGCCGGCATTTACTTGCTCGAAATTTTTTTTTTAATCTTTTATATTTTCCACAGACTTGTGCAAAACATCGAAACGCTTGAGGCGCGTCAAGATGAGCTCAACAAGCAGTTGGAAGAGCTGCGCCAAGTGCTCTCCATGGAGCGGCGAAAGAACGAGCGCCTCAGCAGTGCCAATGAGAAACGCAATGCCGCGGGTGCGGCCAACGAGCTGAACGGAAGCAATGGAGCGCGGAATGGTGGCGCAGCCGAAGAGGCAAATGCAACAAGCAATGGTGATGGCAGCAGTGGGGAAGTGGTAAGCTGTTTTTTTTTTTTTCAAATTTGCATGTGCCGTTGCTTATACGTACTTACATATAATGTGGGTGAACCGTTTTTTAGCTGGGTTTCGAAGCCAACACCACTGCGCCTGAGAGCTGCAGTTTTGCTTTCGCCTCCGCAGCGTCGCTGGACAGTAAAGTCAACTCGACCAGCATCGGCACCAGCCACAGCCACAGCCACAGCCAAAACAATTCGTTGGCTCTGAGCGATTTGGTGTGCGGCGCTGAGGACAGCGAGGAGATTATTAAGCTCGTCAACGATTTGGAGATGACGAAGAAGGCTTTCGTGGCTGAGCAGCAGCGTTGCACTGAGTTGGAGGAGCAACTGATGGCCATAAGTAATTAAAACCTTTTTTTCTAAATTATTACCTTAATTTCACGCGCCCTTTGCAGTACAAGAGAATCAGACGTTGCAGAGCCGCTTGGCGAACAACAGTCCAAACGAGGAAATGCGCTCCATGCAGGAGGAGCTGTCCATATTGGATGAAGTGC
>NW_016215858.1:0-1674 GCF_001687245.7 Rhagoletis zephyria | reverse complement strand
TATGGTCTTATTTCCACCTGTGAGATCTCTGCCAAGCGTGCGTAATATTTTACTATGATCGTGCAATTTCAGCATTGATCCGGTGTCCATGTAAGCCAATAAAAGTCCTTATACGGAAACTCAAGAGCACAGATGAGCGTTTTCAATTATAGGAAGGCCAAGAATCCTCGCTGCCCCACAGGATGAAACGTTTTCGCGTGCATTGGCTAAATGAGTCGTGTGATCTCATGAATATCGTTCAAATGAAGCCATTAATATACCTATCGTGTTCCTTCTTGGACAGATGTGGTTGAAACTTTCCTTGTCAATTCGCCACTTTTACAATTCGTCTTAATATTTATGAATTGGTTTCTTTGAGTCTTACTGCTGTAATAACGGCCGCCTCGAGCAACTTCGTCAATCGGAGGTAGATGCAAGATCACGCTTACACAGTGTTGCGTTCTTTATATGCATACTTAAACGCGTCCTTGATTTAGCTATCTGAAAAATTAATTCGTCTAAGATAAACAAACCCCGTGGGGGTTTCTATATATTTCTGGTGCAGCGTCATCCATTAGGACCCTTTTCTTCTTATCGAAGATTTTGTATTTCTCTAAATTACCGTTATATGGGATGTAGGCGTGGTTATTGTCCGATTTTAAAAATTTTTGGCCATTTGGTATGCTGTACCAAGGCCAACAACTTTGCCAAGTTTGGATGAAATCGGTGCAGCGGTTGCCAAGATATACACATGTAACCATAAGTGGGCGTGGCTACGCCCTTTTTCCAAAAATTTATTATTATTATTATTGTTTATTTTATTTCCAATAGAATACATTTCAAGAGGATATGGTTTATCGATAAACCTTACAACTAGACTATTATATATTGTATAAAAGAGAATTATTGGTTATGATTGATATAAATGAGCTTAAAGGAAAAAAAACAACTTCTAATCTTGCAAAGTTTAGAAAAAAACCTTTTATACAAACAAATTTCAAAGGTGAAAGAAAAGAGGAAGCACATAGATAACAACGTAGTATATAACTAATATGGCTGTACAGGTAAAGTTTCTGTATTCATTACTAGAAAAAATTAAGAAACATTTAAACTACTAATTAATGGATTTGTCGATATATCACAGAGACGCTTAAATTTATCAGTAATTTTATCAATACGATTCGAGAGAAGAATCATATTATTTTGGGTATGCAACTCTGCGGTTGAAAAGTGCCATGGTAAATTAAGCATCATTTTTAATAATTTATTTTGTCGAATTTGCAATTTATTAATATGAGTTTTAGCACAATTTCCCCAGACCGGACTNCCCCAGACCGGACTTCCGTACAAAATAATGGATTGAAATATAACTTTTGCAATTGTAATTTTGTTGTCATTACTAAGCTTAGATTTCCTGTTTATTAGCGGATATAGTAGTTTGAGGGCTATATTAAACTTGATGATTATGTGGTGAATGTGATCTCTGAAAAGTAGTTTCGGGTCGAGTACAATCCCCAGATATTTAATATTGGTGGACCACTGCACTTCACTATTGCATATATAAATATTAGAAATAGGATAATAGCAAGAGTTTCTTTTTCTCGCGAAAAAGAGGGCTTGCGTTTTGCTTACGTTTACTTTGATTATCCATTTATGAAAATGTTCAGTGATCAGATTTATAGCAGACTGCAGATG
>NW_016215857.1:275-1674 GCF_001687245.7 Rhagoletis zephyria | reverse complement strand
ATCTGTTTTGTCGGCGAAGAAAATCCAGTTCATCATGTTCCATGTTTGGATGAAAACCATATTGAAATCGCGTTTCCTCTCCAAACCATAGGAGCAGGTTAGCACACCTGTCCATTAGTTCAATAGTTTCCAAAACTGTTCTCTCGTGTTTGTTTCTGCGAGAAACATCTACAATTTCCTTTTCAATTAGTAGTTCAAGCTCGTCATCTGAGCTTGTGTCATTGGTCACCGGGTGGGGCATCTGGTCAATTGAACAGGCTGTATGGGTGTCCAAAAATGTGCCTGTTTTCGTCTCTTTCAAGAGTTTTGAAAGGCGGCCTTTTGGTGACAAGTCAAATAATTTCCTCCATCCGCTCATGGGAGTGTTCTGTACACGTGTTTCCTTCAGGGTCTGCTGGTTCTCTGTGTCGGTACCGGTACGTGTGGGATCCATTGCAGTGTTCATTGTCGTAGCATCGGGCGATGCGGTGGTGCTCTCTGCATATTTGGCGGCGGTAGTGGCAGTATCAGCGGAAAACTTCATCTCTTTTGCCATCGGTGCGCTATTTTCAGTGGTAGCTTCAGGGGCATTGGCAGCGTTCAGGGCAGGCGGTGCGCTATTTTTAGCGGCAGCATCAGGGGCATTGGTTGCGTTCAGGGCAGGTAGTGCGCTATACTCAACGGCAACAGCAGGGTCAATGTGGGCATTCAGGGCAGGTAATGCGCTATTCTCAGCGGTGGCATCAGGGGCAATGTGGGCATTCAGGGCAGGCAGTGCGCTATTCTCAGCGGTGGCATCAGGGGCAATGTGGGCAGGCAGGGCAGGCAGTGCGCTATTCTCAGCGGTGGCATCAGGGGCAATNGCGCTATTCTCAGCGGTGGCATCAGGGGCAAGGTGGGCATTCAGGGCAGGCAGTGCGCTATTCTCAGTGGTGGCATCAGGGGCAATGTGGGCAGGCAGGGTAGTCAGTGCGCTATTCTCAGCGGTGGCATCAGGGGCAATGTGGGCAGGCAGGGCAGTCAGTGCGCTATTCTCAGCGGTGGCATCAGGGGCAATTTCCGGGCCAGGGGCAGGAGCAGGGGCGGAAGTCGAAGCAAGGGCAGGGGCAGACGTCAAAGTAGGGGCGGCAATAGTCCAGGCAGGGGCAGGGGCAAATGCAGGGGCGGTCAAAACATAGGCGGCGGCAATTAGGGCAGGTGCTGGGGCATTCAAGGTAGATGCGGCGTCAGTCAGGGCAGGTGCGGGGGCATTCAAAGTAGATGCGGCGTCAGTCAGGGCAGGTGCGGGGGCATTTAAGGTAGATGCAGCGGCGGTCAGGGCAGGTGCTGGCAATACAGGGGCAGGCAAGGCAGGGGCTGGCAATACAGGGGCAGGCGTGGCAAAAGTTGGCAATGCAGGGGCAGGCGTGGCAAGGGCTGG
>NW_016215857.1:0-252 GCF_001687245.7 Rhagoletis zephyria | reverse complement strand
GGGCTGGCAATTTAGTGGCAGGCGTGGCAAGGGCTGGGGTCTTCTTAGGATCAGGGTCGGCGGTAATTGAAGCAAAAGCCGGGTCATTAAAGGCAAAATCAGGAGCGGTTGAACTGGAGGAGGTAGTCAAAGCATGGGCAGGTGTAATCAGGGCAGTCAGTTCAGCATTGGCATCAGGGGCATCATGGGCATCCGGGGCAATCAGTATGCTATCCATAGCATTAACATCAGGGCATTTGTGGGCATCAGTGG
>NW_016215856.1:0-1674 GCF_001687245.7 Rhagoletis zephyria | reverse complement strand
GAGGGGGAGGCGGCGAAGCCTACGTCAGCAGTCCAGCAGACTTCTGGTGACGCTACCGATGACTTTCTGGTGACGACATTTCACGAGGCGACCGACGTGACGATGACGCAGATGAATGACAGCGTCATTGAGGCGTACATCAAAACGGGCGAGCCCATGGACAAGGCCGGCGGATATGGGATTCAGGGCATCGGAGCCACGCTGATCGAGTCCATCCGCGGGGATTACTTCAACGTCGTCGGACTGCCGCTGCATCGACTCGCCAAGGAGCTATTTTACATGTACATGGAGTGACTATCGTTTGATCGATTCCACAGCATTCCACAGCAATGATGACCAATAGTGGCGATGATGGTCGTCACAAAAACTTTTGCAATACCGTTTCACTGTACATAACTATTATTGTCTACCGTTTCTCTTTTGTTCTACCAACTTCCTATTGACAACAAAACAAATCAAATCAAATACCCAAACTGTTAAAAGTTATCATATTTTTAATATATTAGGAAGGAGTTTATATAAAGTGAAAAGNGTCACAAAAACTTTTGCAATACCGTTTCACTGTACATAACTATTATTGTCTACCGTTTCTCTTTTGTTCTACCAACTTCCTATTGACAACAAAACAANTGAGTGTGTGTGTGAGTGTGTTGTACTTCCACCCTACCGAGCGGAAGCAGAATGCAAATGTAAAGGCGCTGGTGCACCAGAGGCTGAAGAAGCACAGTTTGCCGGTTGTGCAGTCGGCTGAGTGGTGGCGGCACCTGCAGGACAAGGTGCGCTCGAGGATGATGATGAGGAAGGAGACAATGGCTGAGAAGAGGATGAAGAGGTGGCAGAGGATGAGCTGCCGAGGGTGGTGGTGGTGGTGGCGCCGTTGATGACGTTGCTCATCAACGAGGAAGGTGAAGAAGATGCACAGTAACTGGAGGTGATGAAGGATATTTGACCAGAGAAGGCCACCGAGTTTGGATCGTGGCCAATAGAAAGCAAGGAGGAAGATGAAGAGGAGGANGAGAAGGCCACCGAGTTTGGATCGTGGCCAATAGAAAGCAAGGAGGAAGATGAAGAGGAGGAGGAGGAAGAGCATGAGGAGGAGGAGGAAGCGGAGGAAGATAGAGAGGCGGAGGATGAGAATGATGAGGCGTTTGCACTGTTCCCGAGACTGTTGGCCAGACTGATGCCGTTCACCTCTCGCATCAGCTCCTCGGCGGACATCAGCGGAATGGTCGTCTTGCTGGTGCTGCTCGGCGGCGACAGTGGCGAAAAGATGTCAAAGTCGTACAGCGACAGGTCAATGTCGCCGAAGATTTCGTCGCTGCCGCTGCTGAAGCTAACATAAGAGGGCAGGAGATAGGGAGACGAGGAAGATGAAGAGGAGGACGATAACAAGGAAAAGGTAGTTGATGAGGAAGAGGAGGAGGAGGTGGATGAGGGTGAAAGAGAATTGGTGGTGGATTGGATGGTCGGTGGACTACTGCCACTGCTGATGCTCATTGTGGTTGCAGGGGCCACAGCAGCAGCAGTGCAGGTGATGGTCAACATCGGATTGCAGGCGTCGCTAGCAGCTGTCACAGTGGGACAACTTTCAGCACCTTCGCATGAGCTGTACTGCGTCTGCTGCGGTGGCAGCACCTCCACTTCCCCATCCTCCTCTCCGCCATCACCAGCGTC
>NW_016215855.1:0-1674 GCF_001687245.7 Rhagoletis zephyria | reverse complement strand
TTATAATACCCTTGTGCACAAGTGCGCTCGGGTATAAAAATGTTTTTTCCCCCTAACAATTGATAGAAAAGTTTACGCTTAATATATATGTATGCATAAAAATGTTTGAAAAATTTATGAACGGAATCGAAATCGAATAATGAGATATCTGTAGGTATTTTCAAATCGGTCTAGCTCACGAAAATCTTAACATTGTTCCGAAATATATTGACGGAAGTCCAAAAATATAAGAAATTGTATAATCCCGTTGAAAAAACTGCAACTTTTTTTGACGAGGCACATTAATGCATTTGTACATGGATATAAATTTATATGTATGTACGAGTATAAAACTTTCCGAAATAAAAGCAAGGCGGCATCTGTTTTTATTTATGTACTTTTTTATCGCTTTTCCTTTTTGTGTACATTTGTAAGGACGAAACAGTGTGTAAATGGGAGCAAGTGTCTATTTGTGTTTGTGTTTTGAAGCTTAAGCGTACGTGAACGTGTTTCTGTCATCAATAGTTTTGAACAAAATGCGGTTGCCCACTTCGCTTACGATTGCATTTTAGTTATTTGCCTTATTTTCAAAGGCGCATTGTGTAAAAAGTTAGCCGTTTTTCCAGGAAAATACGCAGTTTTAGGCTAGAAGTCATATGTACATATGTACACATGTGGTAGGGCGTGTATAGTATTTTATTTATTTACCTATCCTTACTCTAGGCTATCTACGCAAACAAGTCATAATTACTTATACGCACTTAAAATACCAAACCTGTGTATCAGTTGAATCTGTGATATGTGTACGCAGAAAAAAGATGGTATGGCTAATCCAGTTTTGTAAATGTTTAATTTTATTCTCACTTAGGTATCTACAACAAAAAAGTAAAGTCGGAATTTTAATGTTCTCACCGAAAATTGTTCTATGCTGAAAAAATACTCCTATTTTCTCTTTGGATCTCTGCAGGAGACTTCCAATGATAATACTCAATTGTTTATTTTACCGTTTTTTAATACTAGTGATTTTTATGAGTTTTTGGCGGACCTATAAAATATAGATACTATGAAAAAATGGTTACATAAATAACTAGGTATTAATGCTGGCAGTCTTCTGAAGAGAAACAGAGTCCTGCTCGGCTTATTTATGTCGTCGGGAAGACAGACTTCACCGCCATGCCTGAAATGCGATGCACGGGAAAGGCAAAAATCAAGTGAGACCTTGCGTCGTCAGCTGGAGTGAAAGGAGCTCAAATTCTGTGCTGTCGTTCGTCTCAGGGAACGTGCGTCTTGCGGCCACGGCCTGACGGAAGCGTTAAAATATTTCTTCTATTAGCATTAAAACTGAGCTTTTCATAGTTGGCGATTTCAGAAGGATTTAAGTTTACTTGGCATTTTCAATTGGCTTAAGCTGGCACAGAAGAGAAACTACTTTCGTGATCTGTAGCACGGGAATTATGAGTGACATTCGTACGTCGAGAGGTGATTTTACTCCTTAATTTTCTATTCGGGCTAAAGTAGCACTTGTTGGCAAGAGTTATTCTGTGTTGGATTTCGATGCTATTTACTTTGGTTGGTTAGCAGTGCGCAGTACTATTCCTCAGGGACTAGGTTCGAGCCCAGTTTCCGACCAACTTAAAAAAAGTATAACATAAAGTTTTATCTAACAACGATCGCTCCTCGGCAGGCAATGGAAAA
>NW_016215854.1:0-1674 GCF_001687245.7 Rhagoletis zephyria | reverse complement strand
GTGGCGGCAGTTTAAAGCGCAGGCAGCAGCGGCGGCGGCTCATGTTTGCCGCGTTAATAATTAACGAAGGAGTCAGCAGCAGCAGCAAAGTCAGCTCCAGACTGACTGACTGGCACTTTTCTCGTGGTTGTGTGCAGGCCAAAAATATACAAGGTAAAGAGAGAGAGAGAGAGTAGTCAACCGGCGACGGGCAAAAAGAACAACAAAACGGCAGAAAAGAAACAAAAGTAGATTCACTACAGCTACTACAGCTGCAGCAAAAGGTCACCCAGGTGCAAAGGGCGCCCAGAGAAGCGGCGAGAAAGAAATAGAAAGAGAAAGAAAATGAATGAAAAATCAATACAGACAAAACAACCTAACAGACAAACTATGCAATATTTCAAAACAGTGCTCGTGAGTGAAGGACGACAGCAGCAGCAGAAGAAGACTGTAAGAAAGAAAAACGAGTGAGATCACTTCACTTTTCCTCCTCCTTCTTCAACGACGACAGCAGCAGCAGCAGAAAACGTCAGCAGAGGACAGTCGTCGTCGTCGTCGTGCCCAATCGATTCAAGGGAAAAGAAGCAAAAGAGTAGGAAGAGGAATCCACGACGACGACGACGACGACCAAGAGTGCAAGACCAAAACGGCGGCGACGAAGACGACGACCACGACCACCACCACGACCATCACTATCGAAACCTAATTGTCTGNGACAGCAGCAGCAGCAGAAAACGTCAGCAGAGGACAGTCGTCGTCGTCGTCGTGCCCAATCGATTCAAGGGAAAAGAAGCAAAAGAGTAGGAAGAGGAATCCACGACGACGACGACGACGACCAAGAGTGCAAGACCAAAACGGCGGCGACGAAGACGACGACCACGACCACCACCACGACCATCACTATCGAAACCTAATTGTCTGCTGCCGCTGCAGACGTCTCAAACATGGGAAGACTAAAGACCAGAGACAGCGAGTCGTCTTCGTCTTCTGCTGCTCGGAACTTTGGCGGCGGCGGCCGAGGACGAGAACGACGACGACAGCACACACACACACACACATACTGCAAAGTGCATTAGCGTTTCTCTCTCGCTCCTTCTCGGCTATTCAATGTAAAACTGGTGCTGGTGCTGCTGCTGCTGCTGCTGGCGGACAAACATACACATTTTGATTTATGAACCGTCGCCAAAATGTTCGACGTGCTGCTGCTGATGATGGCGGTTGTGGCGGTGGTGGTGGTGGTTGCCGTTGCCGCCAAAAAGTCGCCGCTCAAATCGAAATTGGCCCTAGAAAAATAGCAATGGCCGGGGCACTAAAGACATGGCCTACAGTTAGTCAGCCAGTCAGTGCAGACAATCAATTACCAATCGACAGACAAGCGCAGTGCTCTCTTCAGACGAGTCTGTTTGAGCTCTGAAACACACCACACACAGAGTCAAAAGTGTAATTTGCACTAATTGACCGAGAAAAAGTGAGAATCAGAACTGCAGTTCAAGGAATAAAGTGCAGAAAGAGAGAGAGAGAGAAAGAGAGAGAGAGCATCGACAGCTGTAAATTTTTCATCTCCACTTTTTCATTAGAACTATGATGCCTCCTTTCAATCGAAAAAAAGAGAAGTTTGAACAGATTTCCAGCTAGCTAGATCGAAAAGCAAAAAAGAGCTAATTAGGCAGAGAGCAAATAGAGTACATTTTTACT
>NW_016215853.1:0-1674 GCF_001687245.7 Rhagoletis zephyria | reverse complement strand
TAGAGCATGTAGACGCATATCTGCATCAAAAAGAAGATTAAAAAAATTTTGTTTCATTATTTTGGCGGTTAGGGCTCGATAGCGATGGCTCGGAACGAAATAAAATACCGGAGCGGAGCAAAAGCGGAGCGATGAAAAGAATCCTTTGCTCCGAAGGCCTATTTGGGACATTAAAATTACATTAAAAAGCAGGTAAAATATTGCTATAAAATTAGCCAAAACACTATCACTATCACTTAGTTATCACTTTTTGCTACACTTAGCGCCGCACTGTGGGGTATATGAACACTCTAAAAAAAAAATTGTGTAAATTTCCTAGCTAAAAGATAGGTTACTGATTTCCTACCTTATTATTCGCAAAATTACATGCTCGATTATTCAACGAATAGTTTGTTTATATTTTCTGACTGTTTAGAGTGTAACATAGCTGCTGTGTTGTGCGTAAATTTACTACGAAAGTGTGTACCATGATAAAAACATTACAAGGTAAATTCATACTCTCAATTCGTCGGCCATGATTTTGTTCTGACGTTTGCCGCGACGGCTGTGGTTGTGGCCAGATTAGATCTATTTCTATTTTTCTGGCGACAGATAAGGTTCTTCCTCTTCTTTTATGTCAAACTCATACAAATTCATGATGTCGCTGCCGCGTTCAAAGAAATCATGTCGCCATCGACAAAGCGTTTAGATAATGAAGATAACAAATTGGAAGCTGTGGTCTGTAGCTCGTCGTTTTCAATGTGTTCAGAACTTAATGTGTTCAGAACTTAAGTTTGAGTTTTGATTTTAAAATTATATTGTTGGCAAACGTCAGACTGCCTCTCAATGGTTTTACCTTGTTATGTTTTTATCATGGTGTGTACAAGCTACAAAATACACATCTGCTGTTTGATTTCACCCGTAGAATTGTGTAAAACCCCTAACAAACGGATTTTTACACACGAAAATGTGTAAACGAGAAAAATACATATTCATCGTTCAAATTTACCAAAAAAAAAATTAAAAATAAACACAAAAATTTACTCGATATATAGTCGCATTTTTCAACAGATTTTTTAGAGTGAACGATCGGCGCGGCCAAAGGCCTTTTCGTTACCCTTGTAATAAGAGCCCCACACAAACATTGATTTGAATGGCGTTTGAATTTCAAAAGCTACTTGAGAAAATGGCCCGTATAGTATACCTTAGCTACATATATTAAATTTCTTTTGCCAAGATATGTAACGAGAGAAGCATATTTTAAGTTAGAAAACGAAATTCCTGGTGTTAAAAAGTGGGCATTGTTATATGATAGAAGATATGTATTTAGAAGAGTTTCGAAAAGTTTGTGCATCGGCTCCTAAAAAAAGCAGTGTACCTGTATGGTTTAAGTCCCGTGAAAAGTGCACCAAAACCAGAATGAAATGTTTACATATGATATAATATTTTTAAGCGTCATTCAACGCCTACACTGTTTTTGGTTTTATATATTGTCTTCTTGCTTGTATGAAACTCAAAGTACATACACACATATACATATATATAAAAATATCTACGCACACACAAATCTGCTAAAATATAAATTTCGCTAGAATAACCTCAACCTTTTCAGTTTCGCGCTAAAAGCTAGGTATACATTTGCATGCAATTTCACAAAAAAGCCGTTCAAGGATTCGAGCTGCAATTGTTTGCCTG
>NW_016215852.1:0-1674 GCF_001687245.7 Rhagoletis zephyria | reverse complement strand
CTTGAACAAGAAACTTCTTAAGGAGAAACTTAATTTAATTTTATTTAACAAAAAAATTATCATAAAGTAAAAAGCGAAATGCTCTTGGCACACGCTCACAAATTATGATTTTCCCAAAGATATTTCAAGAAAATGCAAATCACCATCAACTTTCACCGCCTTCCAACAATCTCGTTCGGCTGCTCTAAGTTTGTACGATCGTACACATTTTCAAGTAGCAAAAATTACTTTTAAAGAAAAGTGCAGAGAAATATTATAAACGTAGTCATAAAATCTTAAAATCAAGGATTTTCCATTCGCCTCTCCAAAATATTCAAAAACTCTACTTTATGCCTTAATACCTCTGCTGCTGCTTACTGTTGTTTGTGGGCGCCCACTTGTGCGAAAGTTTCAAGTTCTCTGCCTGAAATTGATTTTTGTCGTCAACACGTGAACCTTAAAGCGAAAGCAAGCAGGCACGCATTACATAAGTCGTTTGCATTCCAACAAAACGAGAGTAGGAGGAGTTGTAAAAAAAATTTAGAATTGGAGAAACTCAAAAGTGCAAAAACTTTGCAAATGGCAACCTTGTAACTTGCGTCACGTCAAACCACGCAGCACAACGCCCTGCCAAGAAGTCAAAATGCGCTAAACTAGAGGACGTTGACGAGAAAACAAAAAGAAAAAGGACACACAAAAAGAACAACAACAATGTAAACGAAAAACACTTTAAACGCGAACGGAGAGATGCGCGAAAAATCTATTGCAAGATTTTAGTTAGCAGAGCAGAATGCACGAAATTGAGGCACGTCGCATGCAGCAGCAGCAGAAGCACGAGAAGAAGTAGCAACGGGGAATGGCAAATAGGACGCCAATTTATTGAAGAGCATACGAGTAGCTAGTCGCAGGGAAAATAAGAAGAAGAAAAAAGTTTAGTAAACCAAAGCGAGTGAAAAGCGTGCGACCCAAAAACAATATAAAAATATAAAAAAAAAAAACTCGAAACCTATAAAGGAATAGAAAATACGAGGTTTGGTGAACAATGAAAATTATTTATGTAGACAACGTTGACTTTGAAGTAAATTTGCTAAATCATTACCCGTTGATGTAATGCGACAACAAACACANGTACCTTAGACTGCGGTTCCCGAAACAAATTGCAGCTTAATAAAGTTAAAACTCTTTTTCGACAGTCTTTCGTAAGACAATTGCGAATACTTGTCACTGCTTTGAAAGCTCTTTTCTGTATTTCGAAAGACTAATGGAAAGGTCTGCTAACGAGCGTTATTCTGCCAGCCTTTTAGCAATAAGTTTTCCAAACATTAAATTACCTCCATAAATAAAGAAAAAATTTTATTTTTAAAACAATAAAAACTACAAATTAAAAGAAAATTTAATTGAAAAAAAAAAAATAAGTTGCTAAAAGTTATATAAAAAAGTATATATCTTTTAAAGAATAAAGTATTAAAATTAAAAGAAATTTAAATTAAAAAGGGAGAAAAAAATATAATTCAAATAAGCTATTAAAAATTAAATGAATTCTTAAACAAGTATACTTTGTCTACCAATAAAATCTAAAGGAATTTTAGTTAAAAAAAAAGAAAAAAGAAATTTATTTAAAAAATTAAAAAAAAACAAGGTCCCTGAAAATTCAATCATTTCAAACAATTTCTTTTTTAAATAATGAAACCTAAA
>NW_016215851.1:0-1674 GCF_001687245.7 Rhagoletis zephyria | reverse complement strand
GTCAAAACTGCTAAAAAATGTTGTGGTGCTATTAGTTTGAGCAGTACTACTATATTCGTTTTCTCATAATACNTAGTTTTTTATGTTTTGTACAACTCTTCTAAAAAATGAGTACACTAAATAAACAAAAAAATAGTCAAAACTGCTAAAAAATGTTGTGGTGCTATTAGTTTGAGCAGTACTATATTCGTTTTCTCATAATATGGTAAAATGTTAATAATTTCCCTTGTCCGGATTTTGAGATGCGCCTCCGTATTTGATCTCAGTTAAACTTTTATTAGAATGAGTTGTCAATTTAAACGAATATCTTTTATTTTATTTGTTTTATAGTATTATAAATGTATTTTCATAGCCAATTTCACGTCTTTGCACTTTAAAAGGGACAAACACAATCCGAATTTAATTTTGCCATATAAAAAATAAATTCAGATTTTGCCTGTCGCTATTCAAGGAGATGCAAGGGTATGTATATAAGTTATATAATTCAGACGCATAAATAAATAAGTTGATTTTGTTATTATAGGAAGTTCTTTTTGATGCACGCAAATTAAAAAAAGTATACAATCTCTTTAACTTACAAAGTAATTTATAAATTTTATAAATTTATTAATTATTCAATTTTCAAGCAATTGGCGTTTCAATTCAATACATTTCACGACGATAGTACTATCGATACTATCCATGTTTTCAACTATCGTTTCGAAAACTATCGAGTGGCGGTACTATCGATAGTATCCCAGCTCTACATACTGAAACTTATATAATGCATATTTTTGCAGGGATTTATAGATCATACAAGTGGAACTATCGTACAGAATATCTCTAGAGGTACTTGGGGAAGGGTACGGAAACTATTTGTGGAGATTTATGTTAGTAATACTTTACTGTAAGAGAAAAAAGTGAGAAGTGAGTAGTTGAAAATAGTCTTGCAATTACGTAAAATGAGAAAAATGTTCAAAATCTGGCCTCTGTAAGACATGAGGATTCAGAGTTTTTGTCAAAAATGTCAGATAGTTTCTGAATTAATTTTCTAGAACTGTATATATATTTATTTCTTAACGAAATTTCGATTATATTTTGCTACTAAAACTGGGTGATAGCAAGTTCTGAAGGTTATTACTAAGTCTTTGACATATATTGTGGAAAAATCATTGAACGCTCATAGAATCATCTTGGAAATAGAGTAGTCAAATTGCTGTTATCAAAAATGTGAGGTGTTTATATACGTAGCAAGAAATGGTGGTGGAGTATATGTAACCGGTGGATTCGACATGTTTTGTTTGTTAGTGGACACATTGTTCGAAAAAAGCCACCCATCCGGTTTTATCGCAACATATCCAAACCCAAGGCATAACGGAAATAACCCAGGCAATTTTCCCAAGCAGCAAAACTGAGTTTTGTGTCATGGNGTAACATATCCAAACCCAAGGCATAACGGACATAACCCAGGCAAGTTTCCCAAGCAGCAAAACTGAGTTTTGTGTCATGAAGTTATAATATGACAATGTACAGGATGCAAAAAAACGTTATGCTTTGTCAAATAATGTTTTAAAAATTAATACGCATAAGTGCCCGCTGTACTAAAAAAAGAACACTCCCAAAAGTTTACTTTTAAACTTTTTTCTTTAATTTTAATTCCGAAGTTTGTTTAAAATGGCTTTTATGGTCACATAA
>NW_016215850.1:0-1674 GCF_001687245.7 Rhagoletis zephyria | reverse complement strand
ACTTCAAACGAATTTGTGTTTTTGCATAGTTGATTGGCCTTTTTAGTAACACAACTAAACACATATAGATATGTACATATGTGTCTAGGCTATATATACTAAGTTAACTAACCTCTAGGGCGCACTTGGGGGTTTGTGTATTAAAAAATCATTACATTGCTACGAGATATTGTTTACATTTAAAGGAAAATGCAATTAGAACATACTCATCATTTTTTAAATAATTCGGCGTCACTAAAGTTTAAAATCGGCTAGGGTGAATGACAGGTTGAAAAAATAGCTCTGCTCGAATGATAGTAAATTTAATAGCTGTGCCTTTTCTAGGAATCCAATGTTCACACGTCCATACATATGTAGATGGCGCTGGCAACAACTAATTCTACATATTTCATCTCTCAACAAGAGCACATGACAGGGCCTTAAGAACTAGTTCAGGATGAGAACTTTGTCTTAAAAACCGAGAGGCCCTTCCTAATTTCAACGGAGCTGGTGGTGTTAGGTTAGAATACGGTGGTTACCCTTAGACCACTCACCTCAATTATGATGCTATATGAGCAAACTCAAAACAAAGACAAGTTTTTGAAACTTCGAAACATTCAAGAGTGCATTCAAGTGCTAAGAGCAATGGAGAAGGTTAGAGAAAATATTATCAGCACGAGCACCCTGAAGTGCGCTCCGTTGCATCTAAGCCAGCTTGCATATGTATACGGCAGGCAAGTCCACGGACACCGCTGTATACCATCTGACGTCGAATATCAGGGCAGCCTCGAACGGGGAAGAACAGAGCTATGTGACTTTCTTGACATTTGCGAGCAAACTATTTGTAGTTGGATAGCAAGCATACCTCGAACCACAATCGTTGAAACCGAAATAGGAGAAACGTGGTTCAGCTGAAAACAGTAAGAGAATACCCGCGGGGAACCCCCTGTATGAAGCTTAATAGAAGATGATCCCCTCCAGCTTCTCGCGGATTATGGAATTCGTTTCCAAGCCTATCTCTAACTGCGAGAGTACTTTTAGTAACTCCATTCTAAGGTTCCTTAACGTAACGAAAGGATGGTGCGATAAGACGGACTTTAACAGGAACCCAACTAAAACCCAAGTCACTCCTTTCACCATAAATAGTGTACTTCCATCTATGAGAAATATAACCTTAAATGGATTTGCAACTGCTTGTCACTAGCGAAGTTAAGCTTGTGGTATGTAGCGAAGTGAAGTATCTAGGACTGGAATCGTGGAACGAGCGCTAACTAATTTCGTTGGAAACAGTTTTATCAGAGGAAAAGTTTATTTTAGGGAGAGACTATACTTCGCAATGGTCCACAAACGAATGGAAAACTCTCGCGAGCATAAAAGCAGGCATCTAAGGGCCCAGAATTAGAATAACGGTACCAAAGGGAAGTTATCTGTGTGCAGAGATAAACCAAAGCTCAGAGAAGATTCGCTTTCAGAGATAGGCAGTTGGCATTTAAGGCTCTTTCATCTTTGGTATCTTGATCGTCGAATGTGCTGCTTGTTTCAGTAGGCGGGAGAGTAGTCTAGGAGCTATAAGACCACAATACGTGTGCGTTTACCCTCTACCGCCTAAAGCTATTCTGAACATTTGAGGGGCCCTGATTTGTGTAATTTTAATACCCAGCTTTAGCCATCTCTACCACGCCTTATTCATTGCCA
>NW_016215849.1:0-1674 GCF_001687245.7 Rhagoletis zephyria | reverse complement strand
GATCTGGGCGGGGTTGTTGTAGCCGCTACAACAACAACAACAACAAAGCTTTTGTTGAAAATCGTCATTTTACCCTGAAAAAATCGTCATTTCGGCCAAAAAAACGTCAATTTTTTTTATTATACTTTTTTAACAAAATAAAAAATTGAATTCAAATTACATAAATTACATACAATGAACATAACACATTTCAAGACCAAAGGGAACCCATTTGCAATTTATAACAATGNAATTACTCCACTGGATTGAGGTTTTGATGCAGTTTTAGTGTAACATTAGCATTTATTAGCTGATAGATAATCTTGAATGAACAAATTTTCTCTGCTATTTTTCTGTCTCTTTCAAATCAGTGTCAACAGTGCAAATTAACGATTTGGTTACAATTCTAGAACAAATTTAATATAACTAAAAGCGCGGTTGCAGAACAAAACTAGATAAATGCATGGTTGTATTTTGAACTACGTTTTCCTTTAAAAAAACTTTTTACATACATATGCAATTAGCTGGAAAATCTAAAAAAAAAATCGTCAATACGGAGGGAATAATTGTCAAAACGTTATTGAGCTAAAAAAACGTCAAAATGACGACGAAATCGTCAATTCGGCAACGCTGATTACAACTCCACAACAAGGCGTTCAGCGCTTTTCAGGCGTTCAACATTAGCTGAATTGTATAGCTGAAAGCATTAAAATCGCCAAACGCCTGAAAAGCTTATCGTGGAATTGTAATTTAAACGCTTTGTCGACGGCGACACGGCGACATGCATTTTTCGAACGTAGCAGCGTCATCGTGAATTTGTTTGAGTTTGACATAAAAAAGGAAGCATCTTATCTTATCCTTGAATCCAAAAATACAAGATTGAGCATTTCCGACGGCGCTGACATTATGGGTTAAAAGTAACGAAGACAAAGAGGTGGATAAAGAAAACGGCGTGTTTTAATTGCGTTCATTGGGAAAATATATTATTTGTAATAAAAATTAATAAAGAAAATCTCAAAAAACGTTGATTTTAGTGAAAGTATTTGTGAATTTCAGTGAATTTAAAGTTTTAGAAGCTTCATTTGCTTTTACCGAATGCGCCACCTTCTGTTCGCTACATAGTGCCGGAAAATTGTCAACTGGCAACACTGCTGATCAGATGTGTTCAGGATTGCCATCTTCCCTCAAACCGTGCCATTTTTGGCCCTTTTTCACCCCACGTCTCCATTTTCTACTAAATGTGTCTTAACAGCTGTCAAATTTATGTTTTAACTTTTTCCCGTTTTCTCATGTGGACAACTCGCTGTTTTAACGTATCACTTTCAAAATCCCATCAAGCTAATCAGATCGATCTCTACCTAATGTAGGTGGCGCGTCTAAATGAAAACTGAGTTGTCAAACTACGAAATGACAGCTCATGTTAAGACAGCGATGTTAAGAAATTCGGCAAGACAGATATGGTTTAACAGTGAAAATTTGCGGTCTCCACCTGATATTTCTGCATTAACATAATCTATAGAAGGTGGAGACGTGGGGTTACTTCAAATGGCACTAAATTATGCAATTTGGCACAAACTGCCATAATGGAACACTTTTGTAATATTTCAATCAATCCTCTGCTCAACTAAAATCTTCTAAAATCTGTGGTGTATACAACTAGTATACTTTACTTTGGCATTGAACTTATAATTTAGG
>NW_016215848.1:0-1674 GCF_001687245.7 Rhagoletis zephyria | reverse complement strand
AGCACCGAACGGAAGGTACCACCTGAGATGGGACGACCGTCCAAAAAATGTTTTTATCCCTTCCAAATTGCAGGTTTTCTCAAGATTCGACCTAAATCTCTTACCCCAGAGCCATTACTTTCTTCTTCGTCATATCCGTTCGTCCAATGTCGGAATCTGTCTAGCAGCTGAGAATAATATTAGCCGCTGATCGTCTTATTACCTTCAAAGTAATCGTTTTGACTTATCGACATGACCTTGTTGGCGGACCGAACCACCTTGGCCTTCTTGGGCGCAGGTTAGCCGGAGTATTCACTGCTTTGACGGTTTATTGCTCTTCTATTGTATGATGGTGGACTCAAGCTTCTTGTCCTTCCTCTTGTAGACGAACTTTCGGAAACATTAAAAGGGAATGGCTTTAATGCATATGAATATGCTGTTGACCTTGTTATACATACGGTAGGCTGTCTGCTCTGAACTTAACTGTTGGATGCTGTGCTGAAAATGGCCGGTCAATTAACCAATGAAGTCCATCATCGTTCCAGCTATCGAAATAAGAAAGGCAAACTTGACCAAAAACAAATCGGGTGGGACAGAGCTTGAGTTCACGCAAAAGGCGTAATATCTAGTCGTGATACAAGAAAGGAGACTCAACTGGAACTCCATGGCTCCATGGTAAAACTGGGAGAATATCCCCGAAACTAACGTACTGGTCATTCAATACGATGATAAAACATGAAACCGATTATGACCTATACGGCATTGGGCTGGTGACCAAAAGCCAAACAAGTAAGCTCCAGCGTCACTCTGGGCAAGCTGCACCGGCTGGCTTCTGTGGTCTAACGGGAGCTATACGCACTGGCCTCACAGAAGAGGCGCTTGGAATCATCCGTTGGTGCGCCAAGAGACTATCTAACTTAAAGGTCCATTTGGTTGTCTTAAAATGATTAGAAAATTATCCCTTAGTCAAATTCACAGATTCAGTGCCACCGAAGTTGATCTTTAAAAAGCCCTAAAGAGTAATAATACCTGAAAGGGATACCTGTAAAAGAAGTTTGGTACATTGAATAATCCAAATTTGAAGATGGGAACCCTGAGCCGGCGTTTATGGACCTAAATTAAAAAGAAACGTTCCGAAGGGCATATACCCAACCTCCTTCCAGACGGAAATTTTATAAATTAAACTCTGTGCCCACGAAAGTCTTCGCAGAAGGACTAAAAGGGCAACAATAAACCTCATGTCGTATTGCGAGGCAGCGGTAAGAGCACTCCACTCTTGCAAAACGATATCAAAGCTAGTAGACAGTGGAAAAATGGTACTAAAAAATGAAGAGCCAACGACAGAGTAACCCTGTGTTAGATTCTGGACCATGTGGGTTTCGATGGCAAAGAAAGGGCTGGCACTGTAGCGAAATGCCCCAGCCCTTCTGTGGTTAGTCCAGAGGATACACGGCAGAGTTTCTAAGGCGATGGGAGGACTCGCAAGTTGAAACCCCTAGAGGATTCATAACTCCCTCTAGTAGAATCTCTGAGCGATGGCTAAACCTTAGCAGAGAGGATTCAAGAACTCTTACCGGGTACCTGAGAGGACCCTGCAGGCTGAAGTACAATCTGCACAAAATGGCACGCTCTAAGTACACGAAATGAGGGAAAGATCAATTTTGGAAGTAACGAATTTTCCAAAGTTGTTTTTTT
>NW_016215847.1:0-1674 GCF_001687245.7 Rhagoletis zephyria | reverse complement strand
TTAGCGCCTTGATATATGCAAAGTTTTTCTAGTGTTTTTTTTTTTTTTTGTTAGTAAAGTATGTATTTCATGCTGCTTTATTTGGGTTGAACTTTTAAAAAATTAAATAATAAATTTTAAATTTTTTGCCTTGGGTGTATATTTGTTGTTTACTAAAATGCTGGTTGTTACTTACACAAATGCATGCGTTTTTATAATTTATATAAAGCTTTTGTATAAAGATTTTTTTGTGAAAATTTTTTTTTCACAAAACATGATAAATGTAAGCGTTATTGGTATTAATAATATAGGGTTGCGGAATCGCCTTTATTTTGAAGACTAATTCGGTAGAACAGTCCTAACCTAGAACAAACTATACCAATCGTACGTATACATACATCGCTTAATCGAAGTTTTGTGAAAGTTTTTTTTTTTTTTATGTGGTGTTGCAGTTTCTTCGGCGACCGTTAATACTTTTCAGAAGACCCGGCGAATGTAATTATATTTTAAATTAACTTGTTCAAGTAAGTTTAAGAAGACCCATAATTGGACCCTGTCAATCCTTTAGACATTTTTAAGGAAAACTTTTTTCTCTAATTTAGCCTTTAAAGCAAGAATCATAATGCTTACACATTCTTTTTGGTACACTTTATGCCAATGTGGTTAGCACCTTAGGGAAAATCTCAAGCTTTGGAATGACCCAAAAAATGCCGAAACACGTAAACTTTATATTCGGTCGTAGATTATGGATATGACATTTTAATATTTACGAAAAAAAAACCAAGAAAAAATTTAAAAAATAACAATCTTTAGTAATTTTTTTTTCATTTCTATTAAAGCCTGACAAGTTGCGAATTGTGAAATGAAAATGTGCAATAATGGTTTGTATAAAATAGGAGCAGGAAATAATGTTACTCATACGCCATATCGTACATGGCTGTACTCGTATGTACATTAGGATGGTCCAGAAATGCATTTGAAAAAGTAAACTCAGAATTTGTATGCTCTCGCCTCCTAGGGTTGTTCTATTCCGAAATTAAATATGCCCCAATTTTTTATTTTGAAATCGAAAAATATTTAGAGATCGCTCAAAGCGCTCAAAGTTTTCCATGTATTTTATTTATATATGGAAAAAAGCAATTTTTCGTAGAAATGGTATTGAATTCTTGAAAATCAATATTTTTCGATCAGAAAATTCTGGTTCTCTTCGGGAGACTTACAATAACAATATCCAATTCTTTATTTAAATATAATNAAAGATTTTTTATTTATCCCCCATTGCATGTTCTGGCAATTTCTGGTGGTTTTGGCGGACGTATAAAAAAAAGGTTAACATTTTTGGTATATATTTTTCGATATAGAACAATCCTAGTGGGTGAGAGCATTAGAATTTCGACTTTACTTATTTTGGACCACCATAATGTACATACATACTCGGCTTGGAAATAAAGACAATCAAAATAGCACAGCTTAAATTGCTGCCTGGCTGTCACTAAGGATGAGCATCTCTTTACTTTTTACAGTCTCCATTTTAGCCGAGACCTCAGCCTGGAAGACACTACAGTAGTCCGGTAGTCGAAATGAATGGCTCAGGGTAGGGCTGCGGGAGACATTTAAAAAATCATTTGGCATTGTCGGGATTACTCAGGTGGCCGCTCTTGCTCAAGGCTGGTCACCATACTATATCGATTGCTG
>NW_016215846.1:0-1675 GCF_001687245.7 Rhagoletis zephyria | reverse complement strand
AAAAATACTTTTTGTTTGGGCATCTTCAAATGGAAATGGTTATGATATCCTTACGAATCACGGAATTTCCTTTAAAATGGCATTCAATCGATATTCTTTGATATTTATGGCGAAAACTCTTAACAAAAACATTACCTATAATTTTTTTATATTCATATTCATCTGAATATCTTCTCGAATAGCCAAGCGGCCTTTAAAGCACTCTCTTGTACCTCTGTTAGATTTCAACTAGTGAAGGACCGTAGGAGAGAGGAGATGGGTCTTAGGACATAAGAACATTTACGGAAACGAGACAGCGGCTTCGCCCCCAAAGTTTATCACTTCAAGGCAGGGAAGCCAACTCGCGGGGAATTCCCCGTTTTGCGGGGAATTTCAGTTTGCGTGGGGAATCGGGGAATGGACCGTTTTTTGTGGGGAATTTCAGTTAACGTGGGGAATCGGGGGATGAACTGGCTTTTTTGGGAGGAATTAGGTATGACAATTTTTTTTTTCTTTTTTGCTTCACTAATTTCACAATGATTAAAAAAAGTAGCATAAGAAATTCAACTGCAACTAAAAGTACGACCCTACTAATTAAGCAAATAACCGTTGATTTTTTAGAATTTTCTTTGTCGCATTTGCTTCCCTATAGTGAATAAAACAATTTATTTTTATATGGAAGAAAACCGCAATCAACACCAAACAAAATTCTAAAAGGAAAATTTTTAGCCACCTGAGACTTGCACTTTACTATACTAGAACTGAGTGTGCTGCAATACTGCATACCCGAAATCTTTCTACGGAATCGAATTAAAAAGCTTGAAATTTTAACGAAAGTTTGTTGATTTTTTTTTAATACTGCAGAAAGTTTGAAACTTGGACTTATACGGTTTTTATTGGAGAATGAAATATATTTTTATAAAAAATAACTCAAATTAAATAACAAAAAATAATAGTTGTGAAAACTTGTCAAAATTTGGGGCGACTCAAATTTTTTCTACCGCAGTATGTACAAAAAGGAGAAGGTTATCAGTTCGTCGGAATATTTTTTTTTTGTGTATGTTACCGCATAACTTTGGACCACGTTTACCGATTTCTATAATTCTTTTTTTAAAGGAAAGGTGTTACCTGACAGGTGGTTTGATTTTTTAATCTTAAATTTTTATATGAGAATTGAAGTCGGTTTTTTTTGCTTAAAATTTTATTTACTATAATTATATTATTATTATTTGATTATTTTATTTAAATGACTTGTTTATTCTTTATTTGTTATCTAACTTTACAAAAGTTTAGGTTGATTTATGAATACATAGAAAAATTACATTTAGAAATAAAATAAACAGAAAGACCAGAAATATATCAATATATATATATATATTTTTTAATAAGGCGATATCTATGGGTGGAGAATTTTAAGAAATTTCGGGCAAAATCGGGGAATTCTCAAAAATGAGTTGGCTACCCTGCTTTAAGGCCAAGCAGAGGTGGAATTGTGCAGGATCGTACAGGATTACCCGGTAGTTCTGGGTGTCCTTCGACCCATATTAAACTCAAGCTCTCTTAGGAATGAGTCAAGAAGATATCTACAAACTTACTGCAGCGTGCACAGGGTACTGGCCCATTGGGGGTACATACCGAAAGGATTGGATTGCCCTTCAATAGGTTCTGTCACAGTGGCGATGACCCTGACTCAAAA
>NW_016215845.1:0-1675 GCF_001687245.7 Rhagoletis zephyria | reverse complement strand
GATGCACGCTGTTAAGCGCTATGCTATCAAATGCTATAGCTGCTCCTCAGTGTGATACTTCTGAATTAATTGAAATTTATATTGAATTTTTAAACAACTGGCAATGCTCTTCACAAATATAAATAAAAAATTAAGCCTTCTTAAACTCTTTCCGATTGACACCAATGTACATATGTACATGAATGCGGTAAATTAAAAAAAAGAAAAATATTCCGCCATTTTGAATATTGAAATTCTGAGGGTAAAACATTNCGATTGACACCAATGCACATATGTACATGAATGCGGTAAATTAAAAAAAAGAAAAATATTCCGCCATTTTGAATATTGAAATTCTGAGGGTAAAACATTAGAATCCGTCTTGGCCTAATACTTGACAACTGTTTTAACAAACTGATTGACAAATTCAAATTTGCCCGTTTACGGACCACGGTGCGTCTGAACCAAGACTAAATGAAAGGTTGCCAGACATTAGATAATCTCGCAAATTTTAAAAGTATGTATATCGTTTCTAGCAAGCCGAATTGATACAAGGGGTGATGTTATTGGCGAATTTAGATTACAACAACGACAACCAAAGTTTACATGTATTTTTTTTTTTTGCTTTTGATGGGTGTGCTGTCAAATCAGTAAAAGCAAAAACAAAATACGTGTAAGGCGAAGAAATAAGCTGATTTTACAACACCACCTTGTATAAATTCGCCTTGGTTTCTAGTTTCTAAAAATTCAAAAATCAAAATCTTACATTGATTTTACAATTTTAATTTATACAGTTATATTTTATATACATCAGGGTGGTCCAAAAAAGGCAAGTCAAAATTTCGATGCACTCACCGCTTAGGATTATTCTTTACCGACAAAATATACCCCTGTTTTTTATTCTGAAATCAAAAAATAGTTAGAGGTCGAAGACTCTGTTTCTCTTCAGGAGACTACCGTTAATAAATAATACCTAATTTTTTATTTAACCATTTTCTATTGCTAACTGATTTTATAGGTCCCCCATAAACCAAAAAAATGAAATGCTTTCACTAAAAAAATGTGTTCTGGCGTTTCCTCACCCATCTCATAGAAACGACAGACGCCCGTGTCTGAAAGATTAATTTTACAGAGGTTATAACGCAAGGAACAATTCCCCGTGAAGTTTCCGTTCGAGTGTTCGAAAGTCCTCCCTGCCTAGAGTTGTGAGCTTTTCTGAAGCTTCTTGTGATGGACAAATAAACCGCTTAGCTTGTCTTGACCCCGAGTATACACTGCAGTGCCATTCGTGGGCTTTGCTGAATCCAGAAAAGGGTTTCAGGCAATGGAATATTATGGTAGCTCCGTTTTTTGATAAGCGGTCCACTTGTTCATTGTCATCGTGGCCCTTATGCCCCATCATTCAGCCAGAAATGCTGTGTTCTTGATTCCAAGAACATATAGGGCGCTGAGGCAGCAGCGCCAGCAAGGCAGCCTGACTGTTTGACATAATGTAGATGTTTTTAGAAGCTGTGCCTGCTTGAAAAACTGGGTAACTGCCCATTGTCATCGAACTTTTAAAATTCGGCGCACAAATTTACCAGATGCAGATTTTCCATCTTCAAATTTTGATCCGTCAGTTCATCTCTGGACTCCCTCTCTATTATTATTAGGAAGGGTGCTATATAACAAGAGAATTAAGAACATCAGTAGGACG
>NW_016215843.1:0-1675 GCF_001687245.7 Rhagoletis zephyria | reverse complement strand
GAACAAAATTAATATACCCTTGTGCACAAGTGCGCTCGGGTATAAATACCCATCTCAAAAGATGTTCCCATGTATGTACGCACATATATGTATTTGATACTCGCCTTTAAAACAAAATGTCCTACATAACGTATTTATTAGAAAAAAACGTTGTTTTTGCTGCTCACGTTTGCTCTAAAGCACTCGTATGACATTGAGTTACTCTTCGCAATCGTTGCCCTACAAACTAATCTATTTTTGAAGCAACAGATTGGATTGTTGTTAGCTTTTGGACGTAGCTACATACATTCATTTACGAGCTAAAAAAATACCTTTCATAAACACCTGTGTAGATATTCATATTCATGTGTACATATAGTGATGAACAAAAGTATTGGCATAGTGAATTTTTCGCAATATATGCAAAGTTTTTTATTCTAATTTATTTTCGATAATTTTTTGCAAAAATATAGTTCATTTTACACCAAAAAACATAAAAATAAAATCTCTAATCTTTGCGCAAAACTCAGAAAAATTCAATAAAACTGCACACTGATCTGCAAGTTTTTATTCAGATTTTTTAGAAAAATTCTAGGTATGCAGCTTTATAGTCCATTCAATTTTAGTATGCCAAAATGTAAGTTTAAAGCTGCTAGAAAATCGCGTTGATTTTTGGCAATTTTTTTAGTGGAAGGTGTTGCTCATTTTCCCTATACAAAAAATAATTGTCGAATATACTTGTATGAAAAAAAATTACCAAAAATCAATGCGATCTTCTAGCGGCTTCAAACTTGCACTTTGTTTATTACATTTTAATGGGCTATAAACTTGCATACTTAGNGAATTTTCCTGCGTATTGCACAAAGTTTAGAGATTTTATTATTATGTTTTTTGGCGTAAACTGAACTGCATTTTTATAAAAAATTATCGAAAATAACTTAGAATAAAAAACTTTGCATATATTGCGAAAAATTCACTGTGCCAATACTTCTGTTCGGCACTGTATGTATGTATATTGCATAGGCGAAATGAATTATTTGCATTGTTTAACTGAATTTCCATTTGCTTCAACATGAAACACTTTTCAATTACATATGTATATATGTACGTATGTGTGCTTTTGTTGCAATTCACGCTCTTTTTTCCACTACGTTGGTTGACTGCGACGGAGAAAATCACCGCGCTTTATTTTCTATAGCCAAGGATTAAAATAAACTCGTATCATATGCAACCGCATGTTAGTCGGACGGCTGCGCTGTAGTTATTGTGGACAAGTTTACACGTATGTAGGTATATGTTTGTAGTTTGTACGTACACACATATGTAACTGTACATATGTACATACGTATCTATTTTTTTGTACATTCCTATTTCGTATTCACAGGTCTACGTTTTCAAGCAAACCGCATTAAAAGTGCAAGCAACCTGTGCATGAATACCATACATACAGTATTGTATAAAGAGTGTTAAATATATATTTATCAGTATTTATATATATGTTCCTATAAAATATAAATATGCATATGACTGCATACACATTTTAGGTACATATGTACTATGTATGTATTTATGCGCACATATTCACAGGCGTTTATGCATGAACGTAAATAAACCAAAAGGTGGACGTAACAGTCCGGTAAGGCCGCTAAAAAGTGAAACGGTAGCCATTGCAATTGTGAGAATTTCAGACGCGTTT
>NW_016215842.1:0-1675 GCF_001687245.7 Rhagoletis zephyria | reverse complement strand
GTGAAGTGAAAAAGTTCGTAAATAATTTAAATAGTAAACAATCAATGTTAAAGAATGTTCCAAAGGTTATACAGTGAAAAAGAAAACTTCTCTTAGGTATGTCTTTATCGGCTTCTATATTTTCAAAAATTCATTAACTCAAAAATCAACTGTTTTTAGAAGCAAGCTTTTCGAAGAAAAGTGAAATCTGCACAGCAAACATTTGCCATGCCGAAGTAATACGGTCGGTAACTATCCAACTACCTCGGGAAACCAAGTAATTTGGTCCTCTGCACTGAAATGTACCTGTTACATGCCTAAATACCGTAAATTCTAGAGCTTTCTTTTTAATTTGTTTTAAACTAGGGTTGTCGGGAAAACCGAATCAAAAGATCGATATTTTCGATGCATCGAAATTCTTCTAATAAGTAGATGCATCGATGCATCGTAAAACAGCTGCGAAAAAATGGCAATTAGCTCCACAAACTTCTATTCCTACAAATGTTTCATAAGGTTAAAGGTTTTACGCGAAAAATTACGGTTATAATAAAACAGCAGGATCGTAGTATTTTTGTAATGCTAAATCCGAATTTGCCATAAAATTTATAGTTTGACTTTTGACTGCTGTCAAATCCACTGCCAAGTCCTCTAAAAACAAGAAAATATTTTTGGAAATACCGCGGGCTTGGTTTTAGGCACGCTAGTCACGAATTTTATGTCAAATTAAAACTTTGAAAGTTGGCAGCTGTCAGATGGACTGTAGATTTTTTAAAAAATAATTTTTTTTTTTAAATGCTACTGATAAGGGATTTAGACACGCTAGTCACGAATTTTACGTTAAAACCTTGAGAGCTGACAGCTTTCGAGTAGGCTGTCAATTTCTCTAGAAATAAGGGAAATTTTCCAAGCATTAAATGTGCTATGTGTTAAGGCACACTGATCTCGAGTTCTATATGACATTCAAACTTTCTCAGCTGACAACTGTCAAATTAAGTGTTATTTTCGGTTGAGTAATACAATATACTTGTTTAGCAAAATTGTATTCGAGAAAACATATTTAAAATGAATCAATGATGAAAATATGAAATAATGGCAGCAATTATATTTATAAATGAGAGATAGTGGGGCCGTCTGCTATATGTTCAGCCCAAACATTTTTTTAAAGATTTTTTTCTCTTATTCGAAATTCGTCCTTTCCAAAACTTGAGTTTTCTCATTTTTAAATAAAGTTATTCAGGTCTTTCTTCTACGATGTTTTGAGGACTTGGAAAAAAAAGTGGATGTACTTTTGCCACTGACGTCCCTTTTTTAAACANCACGTACATACGAAATAGAAATGTTTCTATTTTCATCTGACACACAGATAAGAATCATCTTAGGTTACTTTATTTCGTTTTCAAAGATCGTATTTTTAAAAAGTTAAATAAAGACTGAATTTGACAGACATACGCAATTACATATGTATTGAAAAAGTCACATTTACAGATGCAAATACATATCGTGTAAGAACTCCTTTACACATGCACTTAATATCAGCAAAGACGTGGCAAATGCACAAAAAGTCTTCCACCGTGTCATGAATCTCAAGGCAGGAAGAGTAAATAGGGTTGTCGTTTATTTAAATGAGAGTCGGGTATTTGAACCCACAGATGTGACTGGTCTGCAAACCCATAAGATGACTATAAAAGTAAAGAAG
>NW_016215841.1:510-1675 GCF_001687245.7 Rhagoletis zephyria | reverse complement strand
AAGTTATAATACCCTTGTGCACAAGTGCGCTCGGGTATAAAAATAGCCCACTTGTAGTTAGTTTTTAAAATACATAAATTGTAGTTAACTAAAATATGCTCACTTGAAACTTTTTGAAAAATAATTGCATCAGTTTCTATTTAAATATCCTCACACAAATTTTACTTTTAATACACTTTTTTCTGCACTTGACAAAAACTTTTCGAATAAAATAAAGATCGAAATTCTATGCTATCATTTTGAAGTTATGTCTGGTGGAATATGGGACGACCTACTGCTGATAATGTAAACAAATACATAATGTTAAATAAAGTAAATAAATAAACAAGTGAAAACAATTAAAAAAAAATTAGTTTCGTTCTCATTGGTATTTCATGTCCATAAGTAGTTAGTTACACATTAGTTGACATCTGATGCGGAGGTAACCACCCTTGACTGTTTCGCGGCCATCGCCATAGAAATTTCCACAAGAAACTATACAGATAATGGTGTCCTTTAGTTCCCTTTTAATCAACTTCAAGTTAACTTATAGTTAGATACATTTCCTGCAAGGTTTGCTAGTGCATTGGCATTATTTCACTGCACAATAAAGTGATGAAGTATGACTTGAGATGGAAGCAAGCATTAGGGTAATAAGTGAATTGCTTACCGCTTAAATAACTAAGTTAATTTTAGTTGTAATATATGTAAATGTCTGTATAAGTATTTAGTATGGCAACAAGTCTTTGTGGACCACGTAGACTCGCTTATTAGCATGGCTAAAATTGAACCGGGTCCTTTTCGTCCTTTTCGACTTTTGAACGGTGATTTTAAAGGTTTATATACGTACTGATTTTCTGGTTCTGAAATGGCCTTACAAGTTCAGTGTGGCTTACACGATGTTTCCGTTATGGTTTGATGCGGAGCTGTCCATTTCTGCGAAAGAAGGTTTGAAAATGTAATAGCAGTCGGAAACAAAACGCACAAAAATTACATTCCCTACATCATTTCTACAGAGGATTGATTCCCGAGTAGCTCTGTATTCATGTAAAAATAACGGAACTGGACTTAGGATAACTCTGGTAAAGGAACATGCCTCCTCTTGGCTCTCATAGAGGGCATTCGAAATGGGAAAATATGCCTCTGAGTTGAAGTATGAAGTCTTCGTTCACGCCCCCCCCCCCCC
>NW_016215841.1:0-497 GCF_001687245.7 Rhagoletis zephyria | reverse complement strand
CCCCCCAACTAACCTAACTTGCGACTACGTTTCTTTCGTTCCATAAAAAGCGCGTCCTAGTCTACACGAGGTGAGTGAGCAAAGTAGAATTAAAGCCGCGCGAGCCCATCGTACTTTGGGCTCTATAATTGAATGCATAGTTACTTACAGTGGTTTATTTCGTATTATAATGTTCACGCAATGAGCTCATTTACATTAATGTTCGTGCATATATACATATGTATGTATGTACATAGATACTTTTATTTTTAATTTTTTTTGTGCCGAACACACTGTTCCTTCAACTTTGATTACGTCCCCTCCACTGTCGATTGTGAATTAGAAACTTGCCGTTGCTTTCCAAACGAATGAATCTGAATTGCTTTGCTGCTGATTTAGCGGCGCTACAACAATGAAATCCACCACCGCTGTGGCGGCGGAAACACATTCAGTGACGACAGCACTGCATAAAGTCAGCTGAAGCGTAAATAGCTTCGGAAACGGTGAAAAGTTAAGTA
>NW_016215840.1:0-1675 GCF_001687245.7 Rhagoletis zephyria | reverse complement strand
GAGAAAATTTCGGGCTCTTTCGGGCAGGAAGAAGAATACACTTACGATCCACGGTGCTTACGATCGAATACGCCCGAATTTTCGCTCTCTATTACCCATTTTGTTGAGTACAGGCATAATTTCTGGGCTATTTTGGGCACACGCGGGATCTCGCATTGCGTACGGGAAAGAAANTCGATTCACAACAACAAAGTCATCAGCAGATTTTTGCGAAAAGTTACCTTGCCATACTTATTTACTACTTAACAAGAATTTTAGCAAAATGTTGCTGATTTGGGTTAAATAAATCATTTATTTCAAAGAAATTTTTATTTATTATTTTTGTAAATTTCTGGAAACCGATTGAAACCTGTGATTGAAATGGTTTCGGTATCGTTCCTTTTTAGGTCAAGATAACGGTTACGGTTTCGGTTTCGGTTTTGAAAAACGAAACGGTTTTAAACGGTTACGGTTTTGGTTTGGGTTTCGGTTGCATTCCTTGGCATAAATAGGGAAAAATCCACATTTAAAATAGTTACTAGAGCGAAGAGTTTGGAAGCATACAAAAAAATTTTAGTATGTACAGTGTACATTGCACATAAAAGTCGATGAATCGAAAAAAATACATCGATATATCGATGTATATCGGAAGGTCCAAAACATCGGTTTTATTCGATATATCGAATAGCAAACATCGATGTTTCCGATGCATCCATGTTTTTTTTGCATCCCTAACACAAGCACTTTTTTCGATATCTACTTGGATTGCAGAAAAAAGTATCGAATACAAAAATACTTGGTAAATTGAGAAAATTATCGAGTATGTATTTTGATTTACTTGTATCGATTCATGCCTATGTTTATTATAAAACTTGAAAAATGCTTTAGTGGATTTTCATTTTGAACCGAACCGAACCATTTTTCGGAGTGGTTTTCGGTTAGGTTTTGGCATTTCAAAATAAAAACGGTTCGGTTCGTGGTTCGGTTCGAAGCGCGAAAAAGGCGACGGTTCAGTTCAAAAACCGGTTCGGTTCAAAACCGGTTTGCAGCCCTGGTTTTGGCAAAGAAAAAAACGGGAACAAAATTCTAAGGAACTCTCTCTCGAAAAATAATTTGGGAGCTAAAGTCCCAGGAACTTTCTTACAGAGAACGAAAAAGGAACAAATCTTCTCTGAACTATCTCATAAATTTGTATTCATCATTCAAATATTTTCAAATAACGAATATATTTTTATTCATCACTCAAGTAATTTTGAATTATGAATAAATTTGTACTCTTCATTCAAGTAATTTCATAGAACGAATAAATTTTTAGTCATCATTCAAGTAATTTCAAATAACGAATAAATTTTTATTCATTATTCAAGTAATTTCGAATGAAGAATAAATTTTCATTCATGATTCAAGTAATACTGAAAAACGCATAATTTTTCATTTTTTGTATGTACATATATAAGCATACATTTGTATATAATACATGAAGGGATTTTTTGTCCAGGTTACCAGATCTGCACCGTTCATGAAAGAGCTCGGGCTATAGAAGTGCTATAAGGTTTTACTTTTTCGAAAAGAGTTGCCGCTTAGTAAAAAATTGAATTCCAAATATAAAAAAAAATTAATTAATTAGTACAATATGGGTATCAATCTATGAAATTATATATGGGTGTCAGACGATAGAGGTCTAAGAACGTTTCAG
>NW_016215839.1:315-1675 GCF_001687245.7 Rhagoletis zephyria | reverse complement strand
TACATCTCTATTTGGCGATGTCTATGAATTTATATGTATGAAAAGTTTTCAATAATAGTACGTCAAATTTCATTGGTATACATTTTTTTAAACTTGCTAGCGACCTCTAAAAATTATTTTAAACTTTGTATTTTTTTATATACAAAATAAAAAGGTGGCCGTTGCCAAATAAGTATTTTCATATTTTATTTCCAGCCCTGTTATGTATCCTTGCTCTCTCCTATAAGGTAACAAATTAGCAGTCTATTATTTGCAAGTGCCGGTACATATATACAAGTTCTCTAGCGTCCACTTGATTACAGCAATCAATAACATAAAATAAATGCCAGGCCTTCGCCACTAAACGTACGTTTAATAGTTTTTCGACACTTCAACTATACGCGGCAATTGACTGCTAAATCGATTTCTCTTCAGTTGCATTTATTTGCACGGGAAATTTAATTTGAGTAGCCACTGAAATCATTTAACTGTAACCAGACACTCAGGACTAACATATTTACATGGACTAGGCAAAGAGGTACAACCAATTTTTTGGTTCATAAAAAGTACTTATGTACACACGTACATATGTATGTATGTTTGCTTGTGGCTACCATGACAGTTTGTTTGTGTGTTTCTAATTTGTTTGGCCACTGCATTGCTGTTTTAAGCCAAGCTAGTAAATTTATTTCACTTTAACTTTCAACCACAATTACGTACACAATTTACTATTACTGTGGAGGCGTCAGAATACTGGGGCAAAATAACACTACTTGTGCATACGTACATACATTTACAGTGGCGGTCAAAAATGGATGAATGGTGTTTTGTTTGATATTTTTTATAAAAAAATGGTTCCTGTTTTAACAAAAACCATATAAATCACACTCCACACTTTACAGAATTTAGAAAAAGTCCACAAATTCTTATATAAATTTCAAGCTTTTTAAACAGAATTTTTGTAAATTTTTTCGGTATGGAGTTAAAAGGCTTATAAAATTTTTGTAAAATAAATGCAAATTTTGAGCGGCTAAAAATCCTATTGACTTTTTAAATTTTTTTTTTTTGTTGATGGCGTTTTGCACTTTTTTTCATATAAACATGAATTTCTTGTGGAAGAATGTGCGCAACACCGTTTGCGAAGAAAAATAAAAATGTCAACGCCAGCTTTCCTAAATTTCACTATTTATAAGAAGAAAACCGCAAAAGCTGAGCAGCAAAATTTATAAGCCTGTACCCGAAAAATTTATAAAAATTCGGTTATAAAGCTCGAAATACAGATAAAGATTTTCGAATTTTTCTAAATTCTGTATAAAGTTTGAAAGTGTGATTTATATGGTTTTTGTTAAGGCATGAACCATATTTTTATAAAAAAAATTAT
>NW_016215839.1:0-243 GCF_001687245.7 Rhagoletis zephyria | reverse complement strand
TTTTCGAATTTTTCTAAATTCTGTATAAAGTTTGAAAGTGTGATTTATATGGTTTTTGTTAAGGCATGAACCATATTTTTATAAAAAAAATTATTAAAAAAAATTAGCTTGAAAAACATTTTAAATATTAAAAGCAAACCATCATTCATCCATTTTTTACCGCCACTGTACATATACATACATATGCATATATAAGACATCTGCATTAATGCACTCAAAAGAGCAAATGAGTCATTCAAATTC
>NW_016215838.1:0-1675 GCF_001687245.7 Rhagoletis zephyria | reverse complement strand
TGGGGACCCAACAAATATGAAAAACAACGAAAATAACGAAAACAAAAAAAAAAAAAACTTAAAAAAAAATAAGCTTTCGAGCGGTGGCGGGGAGTCGGAGCCGACCCCCAAAGCCGGCTCATCTGGGGGGGCTACTGCACCACCAACGGTATGCGAGGCGAAACCGCCTCGTTCTACAACTTCTATCTCTGGGGGATCCTTAATGGATGGTCGCTCGGGGTGTAAGAACGCGTCGAAGCCGACGCACTTAAACGCTTCTGGGGGGGCAGGTGCTGTCGCCACTGGGAGGGCAGGAGTGCCGGGACCGGACTCCGTGGGGGTCTCGAGGCAAGGGGCCGGACTGAGAGAGCGATTAAGGGGGGTGCTAGACGGAATCGCCAGCACCAGCGCGGGCTCCTCTCCCAGTCTTCCGGGTCTGTTCTCGAAGGCTCCCCATAAGAAGCATTCGGGAATGCCTAAAACTCCGACAGGCGCATGGCTACCAAGATTTTGGAGCGCTATGGCGGTCAAGATGCTTCTCAGCTTACTGAGAAACATTTGAAAACGCTCGAGTGGGCCAAAGGGGTGCTGTGTGGCCGGGATGAGAAGGCTAAGAACCCGACGAAAGGAGACGCGAGTGCGCCTCCTACGGGTCCTAAGAGACAAAGGTCTCAAGAGGGAGAAGGCTCCCACGCAAAAAGACCCAGAAATGGGGTTGCGCCTGCTCTGTTCAGCGAAATCGCTAAGCAGGCGGGATCAACTACCCTGGGGGTCCTCGATCGAGGCAGAGAAGATGGCACCATATCCAGGGAAAACTGGAGGCGCGTGGTAGCAGCCATCTCCTCTGTCTTTCTAAGGGTGGTCAGAGGGTGGCATCATGGCATCCACAAAAGAATTGTATGCGCCGACGAGCGGTCGGCATCGTTATACAAGTCTGCAGTGTCTCTGGTGGGGGAGGTTTGGGAGGGCGCCAAGCTGGAAGCCGTGGAGGAAAAGGATCTTCCTGCCGGCACGCGGGCCCGTGTCTGGCTCTCCCCCGAGCCCTCCGCGCCGGAGGAGATTGAGGAAATCCTCCGTTACTGCAACCCGCATCTGCCCACGCACAACTGGAGGGTTGTCAGATTCGAGGGGTCCGAGGATTCCGAGGAGTCGCATCGGCAAGCGCTGATACTANGCGCCAAGCTGGAAGCCGTGGAGGAAAAGGATCTTCCTGCCCGCCCGCGGGCCCGTGTCTGGCTCCCCCCCGAGCCCTCCGCACCGGAGGAGATTGAGGAAATCCTCCGTTACTGCAACCCGCATCTGCCCACGCACAACTGGAGGGTTGTCAGATTCGAGGGGACCGAGGATTCCGAGGAGTCGCATCGGCAAGAGCTGATACTACTCAATGCGGAATCCCTCGGCCCTCTCGCTGAGTCCAGGGGAGTCATCACCTATGGATTCGAAAGGGTAGTCCTTAGGGTCTACCAATCCGATTCCAGGGGTGATGGCTCTCAACCTCCTGAGGTGCCGGAAGCACGTGAGCCCGCGGCGGAGGAAGCCCCCATGAGCATGGAGGTAGAATCCGTCATGTCGGGGGCCGAAAGTGCTGAGGATGCCCTCTCAACGGAGGGATCCGTCGTCAGCATCGGGCGGTTCTACGACAGGGCTGAGGAAGAGAGGCTCTTAGCCTCAGTAAACGAGGACGTCGAACTGGCGT
>NW_016215836.1:0-1675 GCF_001687245.7 Rhagoletis zephyria | reverse complement strand
CTGCAGCACTAACTTATACACGTCAGCACTCGATCACACTCATTTCTCTATTTTCGTTAGTGGAACTTGACGACAACGACTGAGATACCAACCGATCTGGGCGGGGTTGTTGTAGCCGCTACAACAACAACAACATGTTCAAAGTCAGAAGCGTTAACCACTGAGCTATGTACATCCCGTAAACTCTTGTTGCTAATTCATTTTTCCTTATTCAACCAACTACTATCAAGTGCAGCTGATTTGCCGCTATTTAAACTCGATAGCGTGGTTGTTGTTGTCAATTCTATACATCTATTTGCTTATGCAGCGTTTTGGCTGGATTTAAAATGCAACATTTAGCACTTTCGAACATATGTTTTCGAAGAGCGTTCATGCTACCCCATTTAGCAAATGTACATTTACGCGAGTTCGAAATCGTATGCTTTTAACAAACAGCCGTGTTCCAGTCGCTTATTCAGATCCGTATCTATTACGATAAATTCTCACGGAAAAGATAATGTGCAAAAACCCCTACTGAAAAGGAAAAAATAAATTCTAAACCGAAAATTCAATACAAAAACTTGAATTGTTTTAACCATAACCGAACGTTTATTTGTGTATAATTTCATTTGTCGGTGCTGTCAATTATAATTTCCATACTTAATTAGGAAACAAAATAAACAGAGTTGATCACAAATTAATCCAGATTTCTATCAGCATCATATCGATGTTGGATTTGCGTAACTTTTCTTTATCCAAATAATGTAAAATAATAAATGAAATCTCGATCGGCGATCACTGAAACGCAGCTAGCGACTGTATACTGGAAAACGCAATGTTGCCACTTTTTCTCATTAAACCATGTTCGAATCGTGGAAATTTTGGAAGATCACAGGGGGCTTTTAGCATTTAGATTCTTAATGCATAAATGGAGTTGCATTTGGGTGTCGAATTTTGTATGGATAAATATACATTTAGAAAGCATTTAGAGCTAAATGCGCTAAATGTGCTTTTACGNCTATATTTACGGCTTTATATCGGCATCAAAGTAACCGTCTTCAAAAGCAAACAAAATCAGCAGTTTTCATTTGACATTTTATAAGTTAACATAATGGGAAGTGATAAAAATCTAGTTTTATTCGGCATTATAAAATCGTGGCAAAGAAAAAGAACGATTATTATTAATCATCAGCATCGGTATGCGATTATTTCAGATCACCACATCTCCTCGTCAGACTTCTTTTTTCTAGACTTCAGCAGGAATCGAACCTGCTCGTTACTCAGTAACGAATACAACCCCTGACTCGAAGTACCGAATCGTTACTCACATAATAATCTCGTTACTCGCATGCTCCGTATATGCACCATCATCGTGAATCAATACAACACAACATATTGTGCGGTAACGAAACTGTTTTTCGTATCGATACTAAAGTGTGTTGCGTGTGTATGTACGTACATGCATGCATTATTCGTGTGAGGTACAAGCAGGGATGGAAATTCAAAATGTGCCTAATGGTCTCCAAAAATTGTGCCGAAAAGAATATGAAAGTGCCACAAAATTAAATGTCTTTTATAATAATTATTTCTTAAAATAAAAATTGTTAATTAACTAAATTATTACAGTAAATCACTTTTATGAGGGAATCTTTATAAGCGGCATACACGGTGCGTCTGAATCGCGAGTCGGTTTGGA
>NW_016215835.1:0-1675 GCF_001687245.7 Rhagoletis zephyria | reverse complement strand
GAAGAAGAAGTTTAAACTTTTTTGCTCCGTTTGCAACAATTCAACTCTGCAGTCTACAAAATCGACTCACTTTTAGCTGAAAAAAAGTCACTCAACAACTTTGAGTACCTCAAGCAGCAGGTCCGCAAGTACCGGGCGGTGCTCGAAAAGGAGAGGGCCCGAAAGGAGGCAGAGGCTAAGGCCAAGGCGGAAGAGGAGGCGGCGAAAAAGAGCAACACGGTCTGGTACGTCGATCTGCCGCCTGAGGTCTGAACTCCTNGTCTGAACTCCTCTGGGCTCTATTCTAAATCGCACATGGAAGCAGATTGGCTACTGTGTCTTCTTTTTAATTGTGTTTTATCTCTCTCTCTCTCTCTCTATCTATTTATCTCCATCGGCCCCAAAAAGGCGAATAAAAGATTCCTTCTTATCTATTTATCTCCTGTCTCTCCGCTACTAGGCGGTAAAAGTATATTTCTCTATCTATGTGAATGAATAAAGAATATAGAATTTGAACTGACCTGATTTGATCGATTCAGTGTTCCGGTGATCTTGCTGATAATGATGATGATAATGATGATTCAATTGGGACTTTTTGTTCCAAATAAAGTAATCACACTCGAACAGTGAGATTGGTGGTGGTGTTCCGTGTTTATTTGGGGGAGTTGAATGTAAAGATGAAAAGTGCATTGGTGAGTTGATAAAGTTCTGGATGGGAAGTTGGATGGGAGGAAATGCCCCCTGCATGGTCGGGCAATCAAAGCAATAAATAAATAAATAAATAAAAACTGGTGCCCAGTCTTAGAAAGTCATCAGCACTTGTGAGGCAGTCAATCATCAGCGGGCACTACAGGCTGGCCCAACAGCGACCACTTGTCCTCGTCCTCGTGATCACCATCGGCATTGAGCACTTCTTCGTCTTCATCACTTCCTACCTCTTCTTCCTCTTCAGCATCGAGGGCATCCTCCAGCAGATTGACCCGGTCGCTGATGGCCACTCCGCCACCTGCGGCACCACCAGGCCTCACCAGGCTGACCAGGCGGGGGAGGAAGACGACGGCAAAGCCGCCCACCCGAGGAGCAGGGCTGCGGGAGAAGTCGATCATGCGAGCGGAGACCAGCGTGGTGAGCAGGCGGACCCGCTCCGATTCCATCACAAAGTTCAGGTAGAGCAGCCGAGGGCGGAGGGGATTCTGCACGGGCAGATGGAGGTTTCGGTTGTTGAAGTTAGTGGTGAAGTGCTGGAGATGATGACCACAGCCAGCAGTGGTGCCGCAGCTGAAGCGGATGCGGATGCGCGAGTCGCCGTAGTAGAACTTGATCTGCTCGATGGCGGCGTACGGAACGAGGTGGGCGGGAGGGACGGGGCGACCGGCGCGAAAGACGGTGATCAGCAGGCCTTCGCCCGTCAGGCGGAGGTTGTAGGTCTCGGCGATGGGCCGCGATGGCCGCCAGAAGAGCCTCCGTGACTCGAAGCAGATGTACACCTGCTGGGCGAGGTCGGCGATCGGGCTGAAGCGGCCGGAGGCGGGCGGCACCACCACCTGCTGGGCCACCTGCGCCAGAGACCGAAGTTGGCTGGCCACGAGGCGGTTCATGTGGTTCATCTTGCTCTCTTGCTGATGCTCTTCTTTTGTTTGGAGCTGGTCGAAGACGGGCTGACGCGATATCACAATGGTCACACCGCCGCCGCCGC
>NW_016215834.1:0-1675 GCF_001687245.7 Rhagoletis zephyria | reverse complement strand
CACCGCCCGCTTGATTAAATGGAAGTTTCAGCATGTGTTTGTGTGTGTGCGAGTGTTTTGAAATCAAGGATATTTTTAAACAAAATAGAAACCAACTTTATTTAAATGTAAAATCTTAATTCCCATTTGCTTTTGAAATTCAAAAAATAGAAAAAAATTTTTTAATACGAAAAAATGTAGAATGAAAATTGCGACATTTTGTTAAAAACTCGAATAAGAAACGCTTTCTTTTTGTTTTTGAAAAAAAAAATAAAATAAATTCCAAGATAACAAAATTAATTTTTCATCAAAATCCTCTTTAAACAATTTTCAGAATTTTATAAATCTGAAATGTGTCCTTCTTTCATCATAAATATGATTCTGAGACCAGTCAACCAGACTGATTCATTTCGGACTCTTTTTCACATAGAAGTAAGAATTTGTGAATAATCAGAATTATGAGAAATATTTGTGTTTAAGACTCAGAAAACCGTAATATTCCAGACTCTAATATGACTCCCGATTTGGACTCGTATTGACGTGCCCTTTTAAGAAGGGAAGAGTTAAAAAGTAATGACGTTTTTTTCTACTGAAAAATGTTGCATTCTCAGTGTGCTCATTTTTTGTAGAAAAGAAACCGCCATAAGTCTAAGAATCCAAAATTTGAAGTTTAAAATTCAATATGATGGTTTGAAAATGCAAATTTCAATACAATACGAGTTCCAAGTGTAAAAAGTTTAGTTTAAAATTAGAAAATTATAATTTCGAATTTCAAAATTAAAAACAATAAAAAAAAAATTAAAAAAAAAATAAGGGGTTAACGCTCAAAATTACAAGGGCCAAAGTAATTTAAAAGTGTAAATTAAATCTCAGAAATCAAGGCTGAAAATGTTGAACTAAAGGGCAAAATTAGGTGCTCTAAATTAAAAAAATTTTAATCCTAAATTTTGTTTTCAAAACTAAACGTAAAAATATTAAAGATAAACTTTTCGCCTTTTTTGTATTACAAGAGTGCGAAATTTTAAGAAACGAACACAAAATATTCTCACCGTTAGCCTTTATTTTANATTTTTTTGGTAGAAATGAAAACACCATAAAATAAATCTAAAATGCAAGTTTAAATTAAAAGAAATAAATAAAATACCAATTTTATTCGAAATTCTAAATTCAAGATTAAAAGTAGAAAATTTGGAGCATTTAAAATGCGCGACTCAAAACGCAGAATTTTAATCTCAAACTTTGAACTATCTTACCCTTCAAATACAAATTTCAAATGTCAACGCTAAAGAGTTAAAAAAAAAAAATTTTTTAATTCATGTTCAAAAAGTGAAATGACACAATTTTGTTCGGAAAATTTGTTATTTTAAATTTTAACAGTCTGATAAATTTTAAAGTTGATTGGTGAAACTGGGGATCAAAATTTTAATATTATTGTTAAAATTTTAATCAAACTTCTTTAATTATTTTCAGCCATAGGTAACTCAAAGTAAAAAACCCCAGAATTAAAAATGCAAATTTTAGAACTTATTGAGTGAAGTAAAGCTAGCCAGCCTCTCAAATTCGTATTCATATCCAAGCCATACAATTTAACTATCAAAGTCCCACAGCGGGGAATTCGTCAATAAATGTTTAGTATCGCAAGAGAAAGGCAAACCCAATTGCTGCGAACGGCGACGAATCGACATTTCACGGTCTT
>NW_016215833.1:0-1675 GCF_001687245.7 Rhagoletis zephyria | reverse complement strand
GCCGTTGGCATTGACCATGGCGAATGAATTAAATTTATAGGTCAGTAGTAACAAATTGCAAACCACACTTTGATTTGTATGTATGTATGTGTGCATACATGTAATGGTAAAACACAAAAATAGAAAAACAAAAAATTCAAGTGATAGTTGAACGCAGCGCCTAAAAGAAAAGTAAAAAAAGTACTCAGATCACATCATCGTACATAGTCGTGCCCACTTAATGTGGCATTCTTGGTTGAAAACGCATAATCAGATGCGTGGTTGGTTGTGAAAATTACTATGGATGCTTTTGATTGAAGACTCTTCAAATAGTATTCATTGGCTACTAATTCCATCAATTGAATACAGGCAAGAATTGACTATTTCATTAACATTTAAGAGTACAAAGGACAAAGCCAAAGGTCAAAATAAAAACAAAAACAAAAACAAAAACAAAGACGCGTAGAGATAAAGGCAAAAATTAAGATCAAGGTAAATTTAAACACTTCTATACGGTCAAAGGTGAAGGGCGAAATGTAGATAGATAAAGAAAATGATAAACCCAAAAGGAAAAAAGAAAGAGAAATATAAAGAAAAAGATGAGACTGAGGATACCGATAAAGGTAAAGATGAAAATAGAGGAAGAAAGATTAAAATACAGGTAATTATAGAGAAACGGATATAGATAGAGACTCGGAGACTCAATCTGGGAACTATGCATTTCGGGATTTTAGAAATTTTCGGAATTCTGGAACTTATCGACATAATAATCGATATTTTTATCGACATTTTTATCGATTTTGTTATCAATATTTTTGTAGATTTTTTTTATCGGTATTTTTATGGATTGTTATTGATATTTTTATTGATTTAGTTATCGATACTTTTATCGATTTTGTTATCGATATTTCAATAGATTTTGCTATCGATTATGCTATCGATATTTTTATCGAATTTGATATCGATTTTAATATCGACAATTTTATCGATTTTGTTATCGATATTGCTATCGATTTTGTTAACGATATTTTTATCGATTTTGTTAACGATACTTTTATCGATATTTTAATCGCTTTTGTTATCCATTTTGTTATCGATTTTATTATCGATATTTGTTATCGACTTTGCTATAGATGCTTTTTTCGATTTGGTTATCGATATTTTAATAGATTTTGCTTCCGATATTTTTATTTATTTTCTTATCGCTATTTTTATCGATTTTGATTTAGAAATTTTGATCGATTTGGTTATTGATTTTGGTATCTACACTTTTTTTTCGAATTTGTTATCGATAACTTTATCTGTTTTTATCGATGTTACTATCGATTTTGTTATCGATACATGTGACGTATATGTATATGACAGAACAGCATATGCTATGACATCATTTGGCATGAATGAAGAATGAATGAATGAATGANATGTGACGTATATGTATATGACAGAACAGCATATGCTATGACATCATTTGGCATGAATGAAGAATGAATGAATGAATGAAGAATATCATCGTTTAAAGTACAAAACCGCGTATCAAGATAATGCAAAACCGCGTACGCGAGGTTGCATACATTATTTTCTAGAGAGCAAAAACACTAATATTATAGTTTTCTTTTTTATAAAGCAATCGCATTTCTGGCTATATAATTCGGGACGAATGGATAAGGATTGAGCCAAGAGCTTGTGTGAGCAAATC
>NW_016215832.1:0-1675 GCF_001687245.7 Rhagoletis zephyria | reverse complement strand
AAAAAGAGAGGATTCCCCTCCGGAAAGGTTGCTCTGGTGATCTAGCCAGCCACACTCTGTTTGACCGTTGTCGCGGAGATTGTCGCTCTTCTTCTCTTCGGCGGAAATGAACAATTAACGATAGTTGCATTAGACGGTGAGCAGCACACACGAGAGAGTCAATGAGCAGTATGCAGAAGAGCAGACTAATTAGTGACGGTCTTGCAGCCGTCGCCGATGGGTTCTCGTTCATTCACAAAAGACAAAGGCGCTATAAGTTACAAAGAGAGAGATAGAGAAAAAAAAGATGACAAGAGTGACAAGATGATGACGCGAGGCACAGACACTGGTCAGTGGCCAGTGACCAGGCCAATTAATGAGCGCTCTTCAAGCAACTGCACCATTTATCGTTTTCTTGCTAGCGACTTGAAATTGCGTAAAAAGTGCTTTCGTGAGCTAATTTTCTCCGCCGTTTGTTGAAAAAATGAGATGAGGTGACCACCACCACCATCCTCCTTCTTCTCGATTAATCAGCCTGACAGGCTGTCAGCTGCATTACCACCACTACCATCGCCCTCAATGGGTGAAAGAACCTGTCAAGTTGGTGGTGGTGGTGGTGGTGGTGGCAAACACTTGGGGACAATTAGAACGCCAAAAAGGAAAAGAGGAAGAAAGGNGGGTGAAAGAACCTGTCAAGTTGGTGGTGGTGGTGGTGGTGGTGGCAAACACTTGGGGACAATTAGAACGCCAAAAAGGAAAAGAGGAAGAAAGGTTCGTTAGGCCCAAGCCCAAGTGCTCAAACAACAAGTGCCCTGCATTAAGTTTTCCTAAGTGATTTAATCACTCTGATGAACTTTGAGCGGCCAACTATTTTTTTTAATAAGCTTCATTCCCTGCGACCGGAGGTACTCTGACTGGATACTTACTACTCACCGTCACCCGCACAACGTCGGCTTTCCTTCCTCTGACTGCTTGCCACAGTTTATTAAACGGCAATTAACAATTAAAAATCGATTATGCAAGTGCGAGTGTGCACACAGGGGCAACAGCCACTTCCTGTCGATTAGCTACGGCAATGAGCGTTGGAGCTAGTCAAAAATTAATTGTTGTCAGGCCCTAGGAAGGTCTTCTTACTTTTTTCTGTTCATTCACTTAAGACCCTTCATTGCCTTGCTCACACTGGTAATTGATGATGATGAATCAAGGTGACAAGGGGCACTTGTGACTTGGCACGCACTGCTGAACACACAAAACGGCTGCGCAAACATTGCCACCAAGCAAACTCAGCCTCACATTGATTTGTTACAGTTTACTTCGTCCTCCTCCTCCTCCTCTGACAAACACCTCCTCACCGCCATCAAACTCCTCCGCACTGGGATCACCTCCTAATCCACTAGAAGATGAACTGCTGGCGTATTCTGCCTCCGTCTCTCCGAAAGGCCCATCCAGCCCTCCTCCTCCTCCATCTGAGGCGTCAAAAAGACCTCCACCGTTGCCGATGATGCCCGGCTCGTAACTGGTGTGCTCCTTGGTCCTCGTCTCCAGGCTGCCATTGTCAGAGTCGAGAATCGTTTCCGCGAGATGCGCCGGAGAGCGGTCGCTGTCGTCGAAGCCGCTGCTGCTGCTTTTCAGCCTCTTCCTCGATTTGTATCGTCCGATTGACCTAGTGCCGCCTCCACCTCCGCTGTGATCCCCA
>NW_016215830.1:0-1675 GCF_001687245.7 Rhagoletis zephyria | reverse complement strand
TGCTTAGTAATATGCGCTAGATCATTTAAAGGATAGGAAAAGACAGCTGCGCGTGAGAAATTAGTAGTTTGTCCATTCTTAATACATCCGACCCATACAAGGCCCATCTCTGTCTAGTGAATGCCGGACAGCTGTAGAGAAAATGCACTGTACTAAATATCCAGAGTGTATCGTTGTGGATACCTGCAGTTGGTGACCAAATGTCTGAGGAGTTTCGTCAGTACCTTATCCAATTCACCAGCGAGGTCGATGCTTTGAACACCAAAATGGCCCGATAAAGCTCCTTTCCTTTTTCAGCAGACTTCATCATCAACTTGCATTCCTAAACTACTTTTGAAGGGTTGAGAGCGGTTCCCAAGTCCAGTTCGATTTTTAGTCTTAGAGCCGTTGATATAAAAAAAAGTTACTTGGTTTCCAAAAGTGTCCGGATCTCTCCANGCCCCTAAATATCACCAAAGACTTCCATTTTTTTGCCGGGTTCCAGCTCCACTTGGATCTTTTCTGTAAGGTCCTATAGAGCTGATTTACAGGGCTTGCAAGTTGGTGCAGACTACAGAGGCTGTATACCAAAACCTTTGATCCAATATCAATATACTTTTCTATCATGCGCTTCTGGCTCTTTAGCATAAATTATGTTTTGACCTGAGCTTTTTGCTAGAGCATAATCATCCTACCCCGGGTTAGGACTGAAGACTACCATAACATTCCTCCAAAGATGAGGGATATGGTCAAATTCCATACAAATCATATAAATTCTTATTCGAGCCTCTTTAAGTGTAGACCAACTGAAATATATCTCAACCATAAGTTAATTATTTATGATTTATTTGGTCGTCAAGGTGTACGAGTCTATGGCTCAGAGCCTGCAGTCCGTCGCTGTAGAAAGAAGCATCTTCTGGAATCTTTACTTTTAGTATCCGATGAGAAAGCCAGTACAAGATTCTTCCGATTATAATTCATCCACTCATTTAGGAACTCCTTAAGTGGGAGCTATGAATCTCGTAGTTTCCTTTTTGTCATTTATTTTAGCGACTAACAGTCCTGCCACCTCCGTCCCATATTATGCATAGCTAGTTGCTAAAATGGAATTCTACAATTGTCCACAAACCTTGATATTATTTTGAATGGGTTTAGAGATGCTCGAGATTCCTGACTATCGGTATAGGTACTAAATGATCCATACGTGAGCTTGACCCCTTTTTTCTGCATGTTGTTGAAGGCAACCAGTCGGTGGTGAACTTCTAGCCGCGTTTTGTTGGAACTTAATCCACTGCTACATATGCACCTTCTAAGTTTTCTATGTTGTAGTCACCGCCTACCTTTATGTTACTGTTGACAGCCGACTGGTGTCTAACGTACGTTCTTGGCTGTTCGTCGATGGCATCTGGTGGAACAGCACCTGGCCGCTTTTGCTACTTTCGTTTACTGCATGCCGGAAAAATTTACAACACAACAAATCAGCATGGACCGGTAAGTTCAAAATTTTGTTCCGAACAGAAATTTCTTTATAGAATTCTAAAGCAAAGAGGAAAAGTGGGAAGCTGTTGCAATCCACCTGGTAGTAACGAAACTTCAGTGGTGGTTCACAACTCATTGTCAAAGTGAAAGGAGGAGCTTTCTCCTATGCCGAGCAGCTCATTTTGCGCAATTGGTAATGATGTTTTCATTTTCAGTG
>NW_016215829.1:1289-1675 GCF_001687245.7 Rhagoletis zephyria | reverse complement strand
TACTAAATATACGTTCTACTGAAGCATTAGAAAAGGGCTGTATTAGTAAAGCAGATAAAATTATTATACCCGAGCGCACTTGTGCTCAAGGGTATTATAACTTTGTTCACATANATACTATTTACAGACACTTAGTATAAAAATTAATTACATTCTCCAATTCAATTGGTACATTTGTTCTTTCGGTTCAAACAAAGTATCACCGTTATTTTTTATGCCTTGGTTGGTATATAATATTGCTGCACTATATCAGTGCATACTAAATGACCGAAAATTTAAAAAATCGGACAATAACTACGCCCACATCCCATATAACGGTAATTTAGAGAAATACAAAATCTTCGATAAATCAGTAAATATTAAAGCTAATTTATTCAAAATTGATG
>NW_016215829.1:0-1064 GCF_001687245.7 Rhagoletis zephyria | reverse complement strand
GCGTAGGACGGATGGTATTGGAAATGGGCAAAATCGGACAATAACCACGCCTACCTCCCATATAACGGTAATTTCCAGAAATACGAAGACTGTGATTATTCACTCTTCCATACTTGGCACAGCTGTTGGCCTTGGTACAGCATACCAAATGGCCGAAAATTTTTAAAATCGGACAATAACCACGCCCACATACCACATAAAGGTAGTTTAGAGAAATACCAAACATTCGATAAATCAGTAAAAATTAAAGCTAATTTATTCAAAATTGATGCTTGCAACAATTCTTTACCAAGAAATACGTTTATGATAAAATTTTGGAAAATTGGCGTGGCACCGCCCACTTATAATCACATCAATTTATCTCGGTAACCGTTGTACCAATTTGTACCAAACCCGGTATGGTTATTGTGCTTGCCACATAAAAGCAAAACGTTGAAAATTATTGAAATCGGACTAAAATTAGGGCAGCTTTTCATAAAACGGTAAATTTCACAAATGCTTGAAACTTAAATATTTCGAAATTTAAGGATGCTACTCAAAATTTATATACCCCGGCTTACCATGTAGCGGTAGCTTTCGGAAAGGNTTGCCACATTAAAGCAAAACGTTGAAAATTATTGAAATCGGACTAAAATTAGGGCAGCTTTTCATAAAACGGTAAATTTCACAAATGCTTGAAACTTAAATATTTCGAAATTTAAGGATGCTACTCAAAATTTATATACCCCGGCTTACCATGTAGCGGTAGCTTTCGGAAAGGTGAAAAACATATATTTAATACTTGCGTCGGGAATTTAATGTTCGGCTCCGACCGAACTTAGACTTTCTTACTTGTTTTTATATTGGGAAACTTATGTATATGAACCTGAAAAATATTTTGATTCAAAAACTGTTTTAATATAGTTTTCTGGATCTAATGAAGAACCAATATGAATATCCCTTATGATCGAATAATGCGTGTTCTCTCCATTCGCTACCGAGATTTTGCAAGTTCAAAATAAGTTGAAAGTATAACTATAGAATGAAAAAAATTATCGATAACATTTTGAATATTTAGCAACAAA
>NW_016215828.1:0-1675 GCF_001687245.7 Rhagoletis zephyria | reverse complement strand
TAGAAATTTTTAGTTGAGAAAAAGAAGTACCTACAGTGTAGGTCCTACATGTAAAGGATTTCACAAAAATGTATTGAAATGTTATTTTTTTACAGAAGTGCCATTTTTGCCGAATTGCAAAACCAAGTGCCATTGAAGTAAAATGCGCCCAAAAATGGCACGGCTTAAGCGAAGTTGGCAGCCCTGCACTTGAAACGCTGGCGGGAGGAGCGCTCATATGGTCGTATTTTAATTTAGTTTCCACCAATTGAGAGGATTTTCACCGAAATGAGCTCTTTTTTCTTTAAGATAGGCTTTCAATTGAGCTTTAATTTTACATTTTTAATGTCTCCAGACTCTAGATCCGAGCCTTCGTTTTCGTTTGAGGAATCTAAAATTGTTTCTAGGTTGCTTATAAGACGTTTAGCAGTACTTGTTGAAGGCCCATCAATGTTTCTTGATATACTACTTAACCGTATAGCGCCTGAATCTAAAAGCCAGTCAGACAGACTTAGGCCCGGTTGATCAATGTATGGTTAACACAAATCGGAGGTAGAAGCTCCGGTTAAATACAGCACATCACATGTTATATGCATGATGTCGAAATCGTCGATAATGCTGTTTAACTGGGAGGTAGCGATAACCAGACATTTAAAAACCGGCTCTTAGAGCCATTTCAACAATATTAGAGTGGACTCTCTGCCCATGTACACATTCGCATTCGCAAAGCATTGGTATCATTTGATAAGAAAGCGAATGTGTAAAATGATGCGAATCATTCGCATAGCGAATGCGAATGCAAATATTCGCAACATCCCTGATTTCCATATCACTCCTGGTACAAGTATATAACTATGCACATACTCGTATGTACATTTGTAATATCAGCAAAGAACTATTGGCACTCAAATATGAAGTGAACGCATGTTAGCGATGTTTGGAAAATTCCCAGTTAACAATTAAAACAATTGCAATTAAGTTTCTTCAGAAAACCGGTAAAGATATACAGACATAACCGTATGTAAGATCAATTCCAAATTTGCTTCTCAGGACGAATAAAAGAAATGCTCGTAAATGTAATATGCTTCTGTAATAAAAAAAAATACATGTCTGTAAAACAGCGAGTTTTGTTATTTAAAGAGTTATAGAAAGCTCGTTCGCCGTGGTCAAGTGCCTGGCTTGACCGATTTTAAGCCGTCCCAGTGACGAAAAATAATTGATTAATTCTACAAAATGTAGGACTGTAGATTTTCCATCATAAAAACAACACAGATTTTAAACAGTCAAGTTCCATCACTTCATAGTAACCAGAGCATAAGCTACGATAGCCTGGGTAAGAACAAGCGGAGGACATGATTGTATTTCCGACTAACCGAAAGAATTATTCCTATAAAAACATATTGTGGGGAAAGAATAGAATCATCAAATTTCTAGTTCCGTACTAGAGCTGTATCGCCAAAAACGAACCAGTCCGATAGTAACTAGATTCTTACCAGTCCAAAATCGGCGAAATGTGGTACTTTAAAAAAAATATATATTTTATTTCACTTTTTTCATTGGAAATCTATATGTATGTAAGGTGACGATTTTAGAACTAGTTCGGAACTATAGAAAAAGAGATGTAGCGGAGGCTTGTTTACTTTACATATACCTTGTTTATACCAACACAAAAAGTGCTTTGACCCAGTTCGCTGTG
>NW_016215826.1:0-1675 GCF_001687245.7 Rhagoletis zephyria | reverse complement strand
TATTAAACTAATGCTTTTTTCTCAAGTAGTTTTGCTCAGTGGCAATTTACATATGTATGTACGTAGTAGCGGTACATTGGGTGATTGCTGATATCCACAGCAATGACATGGACTGAGTAGTGCGGCCTCAGTGGTAGTTTAAAAAATTGCATTTTTTAGAATCAGGCAGCAGCCACGCCCACAAAGGCATACGAATCAAAACATCCTGGAACAAAACCTTCTTAGTTTTTTTTTTACTTTAATTCCTAAAAGTTTGAAAAAAATTAAATGATGGTACGTACAGACGCCACATACATACCAAAGCATCTCGTAGTGGAGACACGAACCAAAACACATTTACCTCTATACCTTTCCAACTAGTAGCCGGAACTTAATATGTAAGGTACCGTTTGAAAGGTATTGGCCTATAGAATAACACTAAGGGCCGGTTGTTGAATGTATGATTAGCACTAATCGGAGGTAGAAGCTCTGGTTATATACAACGACTGCTTTATCGATCACATGTTATATGCATGATGTCGAAAACGTCGATAATGATGTTTAACCGGCAAGTAGTGATAACCAGACATTGAACAACCGGCCCTAAATATGTTGGGTGTACCCACATGCCCCCTTAAACAGGCAAAAGCAAAAAAACGTTTTTTGTTTCGCAATACTTCAGCCAAATTTTTAAGAATCCAGTTAATCGTTTATAAAGCTTGAATACATTTTCTGGACACACTCTGCAAGACGTTTCCAACGATATCTCAAACATGTCGATTGGATGTCGGGATAAAAACTTCCAAATCTTGTGTATATATAAGCGAGTCATTTCAGCATGCTACTGTGTCTGCTTTCGACACTCGCGCGCACTGCCGTGCGCTGTGATAAAACTATGTGTTTATTTAATAATTTAGTTACATTATATATCTTAATAGTATTTAAAAAGTGAGAACAGGTGATTTNTAAGCGAGTCATTTCAGCATGCTACTGTGTCTGCTTTCGACACTCGCGCGCACTACCGTGCGCTGTGATAAAACTATGTGTTTATTTAATAATTAAGTTACATTATATATCTTAATAGTATTTAAAAAGTGAGAACAGGTGATTCAATGATTTTTTTCGGGGTAATTGCCCATACAAAACAACGAAATTTAACAAAAGTTTTTTGTTTATAACTTTTAAATGGTTAATAATATTAACCTTCCGCCCCGGATTTTTAATACGGGGACCGAAACGCGTCGATTGGTACCCCTCCAGACATTTCCGGACCTTTTTCAGCAATTGTTACCCTATACTAGAGAAATAAAAGAATTACTTATACTATATCAGCCGAAAAAAATTTTTAAGATGTTATCTCACAAAATAACTTCACCATACGAACTGGGGTCTGCACTCTACATGGGTATAGCCATGATACAAAAAAGAATTTGTTTATTTTCCATTAGAGAACCGAAATAGTATGTATGTATGTATGTAGATAGGTTCATTCCTTATCTTTTCGGACTAAAATCTGAAAAGTCTCAAAATGCAAGAGCGTAGGCAAAATGCGCTCACTAAAAGAGAATAACAGGACAGAGTAAAGGAACGCAAAAAACCAAATTTTTAGTCCAAAGAAGAATGGCAACAACAAAACTAACGTCCAGCAAGAATGGAAATGTATGTACAAAACACATTCACACAAGCACAAGCACAA
>NW_016215825.1:0-1675 GCF_001687245.7 Rhagoletis zephyria | reverse complement strand
AAGAAGAAGATAAGGAAAAAGAACAAAAAATTAGTGGATGCAGTCACGCACAAAAATCTCCCTACCGCTTTCAGCAGCACTTACCACATCCTTTCTCATCTGAATGATCTTTAAGGTGCCAAGAAGGAATGAGTGTGCCGAACATATGGGAGAAGGGGGAATTGAAAAAAAGAAGAGGAGGCAGTTAGCACGACTGTATTGGCTTTTTTACCATTTCGATCACGGAAGAAGCCGATAGCTGAGTAGTAGTAGCACACTAGCTAACTCAAGCTAAGCCTCTGCTTAATCTTGGGGCAAGGTTCGCAAAGTGGCTATATTTTGTCTTGGTTCGGTTAGCTTGCTGTGCCCACCGCTATTTCCTTTCCTCTTTTTCTTTCTTCTTCGTTTTCACTCAACGNTTCTTCGTTTTCACTCAACGGCAGAGCACTCTCACTGAATCGATAAAACAATGCCTGAACCGTTGTTTGCACCGGTGAAATTGCGGCAGCAAAACACCGTGCCCCCTAATCCCCCTTTCCTTCCGCTTACCTTTGCAATGGTAGACGCCATCGCAGGCCATCTTGGCGGTGATGCAGGCCGACCCGTCGACACATCTAATCTCATTTGCCTGACACTTGCTGATCTTGCACTCAATCTCATCTTCACCGTTTTTGCAGTCATAGACCCCTTCAGTCGGTCGGTTAGAAGGGGGGGGGGAGGTGAAAGAAAAAAGTGAATTTAGGTATATTACAACATTTTTCTTCGCACTGACTGCCTTTCAGGCAATAAATAATGCTGTTACAGAAAAACGGACATTGACAGGCACACATACCGTCACAGTAAAGCTGACGTGGAATGCACATGGTGGGCGCCTGAGTGGAGGCCAGTGATGATGCTGTAGTAGTGCTGGAAAAGGAGCTGCCATTGAGTGAGAGTGTTGTCAGGGTTTCATTGCCGCCAGACAGGGCCGCTGTTGCCACACTGACCACCGTTGAGCCGGAGGCCATCAGGTCAGAGGTGGAGGAGAAAGAGGAGTTGAGGGATACTGCTGCTCCACCGCCACACATAAAGTTGAGGCCGCACTTGATCTCGCCGCAGTTCATCTCATCGAAGCCGTCCGCCAGACAGTCGACGACGCCATTGCAGAGGTAGGACTGCGGCAAACAACGAGTGGTCGTCGGCTGGAGGGACTTGCCCATCACGGTCGTCTCCTCCGTCACTGATCGCCTCGCCTTGGGCGCTATCGTCGAGACGATGGGCAGTCGGGGACAGGTGAACTGCGACTCCAGGCAGATGTCCTGCACGACCATGTTGTTGGAATTGCTGCCGTCCACAGGGCCACTGGCTAGGCTTCCTTCGGGCGTCTTCAGAGAGGGCGAGACTAGGCGGCCGTTGGTAGAGTTTGAGGCAGTTTCATTTGAGGATGAGATGTGAGCACCCACTCCGAGAGTGGCCGAACTGGTGGTAGCCGTCCAGTTGCCATCGGTTAGCGCCCGCTCATTGCCGGTTCGATTGCCGAGCGGAAAGATGGTCTCGCTGATTGTTTCGGTGGTGATGGTCGAGTTGGCTACAACGGCAGCAGCAGCATCAGCAGCATCGCCGGTGCTGCTGATGTCAGTAAAGTTTGCCTCCTCCGAGGTGCCCAGGAAGAGCAGAGGATCTGCTGCTGTCGTCAAGTTAGCCGTTGGCAGTGTTT
>NW_016215824.1:0-1675 GCF_001687245.7 Rhagoletis zephyria | reverse complement strand
GAGGAGGAGGAGGAGAGAGGAGGAAAAAATAAGGAAAAGGAAGAGGTGGCGGTGGAGGGGTCAGGTCGGGTAGAAATAGTACCGAACACTGCACCGACCACCACACTACGTCAACAAGAAGAACAAGAACAACAAGGGCGGCGAAGTCAGCAGCGGCTACTGCGGTGGTGGCGGCACTGCTACGTTTCTCGCTTGGAAGAACTTTTCAAATGCTAACTTGACAATGTGGCTCTTGAATTTGGTATTTTGGTAGCACTTCATGATTATTGGGGTCGGCGTGACATCGTTATCGTTCAGTAGGTCAAGAACATCTTGGAGACCGACTGCAAAAGAAAGAAAGAAAGAAAGAGGGTGAATTGGTGTGTTGGTGGTGGTAAATCCAGTGAAACAGTTGTGCACTTACATTGTGGAAACTCTAGATCACGGTACACATCGGCACTTATGCAAATAATGTCCGTCAGGGTCATGTCCTTTTGGCCCTTCGCTGTGCAGAAGCCGCAAATACTCAGCAGCTTATCTGCGAGTGTTCCTGTTTGTACAGGTGGTCGGAGGAGGAGAAAATGGTTTTGTGAATAAAACAAACAGACAAACAGAAAAGGTGTCGTGCAACTCTCCGCCAAACTTACCGTCATTTTTGCCTTTTAACATGTAGTGTTCAACACATTTGTATATTAAGGCACAATAAGTCTTGGAGACCATCTCAGCGGGTGCACCATCAAGTACATCCTAATGAGAAAATGAAAGAGAGGACATGAGTAAGAGGTTCGAGCTCGCGAGCAACTACTACCACTTACCCCCTTAGCGTCTGCCATATCACCTTCGCCTATCATGCAAAGCTCAAACAGCCTCTGGGCGTTCCTCTGGGCTTCAGTAGGCTTTTCAGATTTATTATCACCATCCTACAGAAGAGTGGAGAAGTTTAGAGTTTAGAAAGCAGTTCATCATCTTTTTACGCCGGTATTCGCTCTTACCGGAACGGAGTTTGTAGAGTTGCCGCCGCCTCCCTTGTCAAAGTTCAGCGAGGAGTTGCGACTCTGAGAATTGGAAGAGCCACCGTGGCTACCGTGAGCAAAGGCACCAAAGGGCGAGCCAGTGGACAGGGTGGGCTTTACAGCGTTCTGCAAAACAAATTATTCACTGGGTGTTAACCAAAAACCACTACCACCACTACTTACAAACAAGGAGTCCTTAATTGCATTAAAGCCACTGACGTTCNAACAAATTATTCACTGGGTGTTAACCAAAAACCACTACCACCACTACTTACAAACAAGGAGTCCTTAATTGCATTAAAGCCACTGACGTTCATCTTCGACTGGCTGATGCTGGGGCCGCTCTTGCCCCGTGACCTGTTCACCTGCTGCCACTCGTCGGGATTGGGAGCTGTGAGAAAAAGAGAGAAAAAATGTTAGCTACCAAATCGAACTCCAACGCCACCACACAATCACTTACCCATTCGCTTCTTCTTGTTAAACTCCGCCGCCTCCATGTTCTTCCTCCGCTCCGCCTGGTCCATGTCCTCGTGCACTTGAGCAATCGTTTTCGGGCCCTCCACCTTCCGCCGGCTGATCCAGTTGTTCTTCCGCAGATCAAGCAGGTCGAGGATGGTGAAGCGAATGCGCGAACTGACCTTCAGCGCGCCCTCCTCCTGCCGCTGAATGGCCGTCAGCTTGGC
>NW_016215823.1:0-1675 GCF_001687245.7 Rhagoletis zephyria | reverse complement strand
TAAGAGATAACTGTCAAATGCAAAACTGAGAGTGAGTGCAAAACTGTAATATGTGCCTTAATTTACATTTTTGTCTGCTGCTTTTTTGTTGTTGTTTTATTGACTTCAAATCGTTATGAGAGAGGAAGTAGGGATGTACCAACAACAATATACAACAAAAGTATGAAAGTCTTTAGAACTTGGAAAGATAGCGATGACTGAAGTAAAAGGTGTTACACCATGTTATAGTTTTGCCTTTTTTTTGTTTTTGTCACTGTATATATATCACTTTTCAATAGGCCTGATAGTTTCCGGGAAAGTAATTAACAAAAAATAAAATAAAAAAAGAACCAAAACAGTCGTTATTTTGTTTAATTGACCCCTGTCAAAGTTTGAATTTTTTTCTAAAAAAAATAAAATCTGGAGTTATTAATGAATTTTACGGGGCTATCGAAAAGTGCCGTATATANACGGTGCCGCCGTTCACCGCGGCGAATTCGTAAGGATGGCGCCGAGCTAACATCACATTTCGCTTGGTGTTCAATTTCATATGCTTGGGGGTATTCTAATTTTGAATTTCGCACTTTTTACAAATTTTACAAGAATAAAGTTTTTTACAAAAAGAATATCTACGATCGATCCAAGAACTTTGGCATCAGTCATAGTAAAATACCACCAATTTTGCATATCTCAAACACACCGAAATGTGGGAGGGGATGCTGTTATTTTCCGATTTTAATAAATTTAAACTTGTTTCAATTAATCTCACAATTACAGAGGTCAAGGTTCTGACAACGGATTCTGGTGGAGGAAACCGAACAACCATTTTCTCGACTGAGCCTCGATGAGAACATATATTATCTGTATTTATTTATTGTATTGACAAATTTCGCAACTGAAAGTTCTGCAAAATTCGCACTTATGCGCAAACAGCAGTGAATCTGAAAAGCGAAGGGTATATCTGGAGTCATCGATCAAAATACAAAAATTAATGCCGTTGTTGCCTTTTCCAAGAAAAAAAAAACTTTATTTGCAGACCTATGTTATCCGGTGCATAAATAAGTATGTTACTTAAATTATTCTGAGATAAGTTTAATTTGATTTTTATATATGAGTATAAATGCGTAATTATGATTATGTTCCCTGTCTTATTTGACCGTTTTTACTCCGCCGACATCTACTCTTCTGTGCATTGTTTAATACATAAAAGGTTGTTGTAGTAGGACCGAGTATAGGGCTTGAAAATTGTTGCAGCCACCCGACTTTCTTACCACTTTAGTATATCAATTGAAACTTGTGGTATAGCTCCCGCTGCATAAGTTATACGCACTGCGTTAAGGTTCATCTAAAATTAAATTGTTAACACTATGTACGTTTTCAATACATACTACCTGACGTACTTAACAGTATTAACTTCTACAATCAATAACAATTTATTAAATTCCGGAATTAAATTGATTGATTGACTGGTTAATTTAATTTATCGATTTCGGCACAACCCAGTACTAATAAGTCTGCGGTAAAAACCTATCTGTAGGTTAAAAGTGTTTTCATATTCCTACTGTTGACATGTTTTTAGCCACAAATGCATTTCAACTGTTTCGTCTCTAAACCACCGACATTCGCTGAAATTACAAGTAATACTTTTGTACGTACATATAGTACTATATATTTAATGATACTTAAAGCCCACACT
>NW_016215822.1:0-1675 GCF_001687245.7 Rhagoletis zephyria | reverse complement strand
AAGCCCATATCTTAGATCAAATTAAACTTATTCAAGGTACCCCAAGCAAAAACTCGAATTTGAATCACTCTCTTCAGTCTCAATCAGACAACTCAATGGCTTATATTAAAGTACCTCCATGCGACACTGAAGTCTTTTATGGCAGTTATGAAGATTGGCCCTCGTTTCGTGACATGTTCACGGCCGTATATTTGAATCACCCCAAGCTAACCCCTGCTCAAAAGCTCTATCACCTCTGAAACAAAACAAGAGGTAAAGCAAGTGGTATCGTCAAACATTACAAATTATGTGACGAAAATTTTGCCCTGGCTTGGGAAGCTCTCCGTGCGCGTTATGAAAACAAGCGAATGCTAGTCGACAATCAGCTGAAAACCCTATTCAGTCTCCCGGCGGTCAACTCCGAAAATAGTGAAGCGATTCAAAAAATCAAAACCACGATTAACGATTGCCTTTCCTCACTTAATTCCCTAGGCGTTCCCGTCGCTAATTGGGATCCAATCCTCATTTATTTCAGTTCAACGAAACTCCCAGAAGAAACCCTTTCACTCTAGGAGCAATCTCTTAAGTCGCGTAAAGAACTACCATTGTGGTCTCATATGGATGAGTTTTTAACCAGTCGCTACGAAGTCGTAGAACGACTAAACAGTATTCGAATGACTAAGAATCGGCACTCATTTCCACAACGCTCCAATAAAATTAAAGCTTTTCATTCGAAAGAAAACCTGTCCGTCAAATGCAAGCTCTGTAGTAACCCACATTCTCTTAAAGTGTGCCCCAATTTTCGCCAACTTAGCGTACCAGAAAGAAAAAAGTTCGTCGAAGAAAATGGGTACTGTCTCAACTGCTTGGCATATAATCATGTCTTAAAGGACTGCCACAGTACTTTTAAATGCTTTCAATGCAAAAGATCGCACCATACCCTCTTACACTCGGAGTCCAATCTAACCAGCGAATCCAACGTTCAACGCCAGTCCACCCAATCAGCCACCCACTCAACTTCATTATTGCTCACGCAATCCAATCCAGCAACTCCAACCCAATCTAATCATGCCCAAGTGAAACATCCAATTTTCGAGTTATCGCAAAACAGCAGCCTACGGAGCGTTCTACAACCGTTGTTCAAGCGAATTTCTCCAGCAATAACGAAACCACTCTATTACCCACAGCCATCGTACATGTTGACCAGGGGTCACAAAAAACTTTCATATCTGAAAAATCTCAGAAAAGGTTGCAATTGCCTACAATCAAAGAAAACTTCTCTATAACTGGAATGGGCGGCTCAATGATCGAAAACGCTAATCGCGTTTGTCACCCCGTTCTTGTAGCCAAAAGAAACAATATGCGCATAGAAGCCAAGGCAATTGTACTTCACAAACTAACCAGTTTTCTCCCAACTTTCCCGATGAAAAACCCCAATGTCGCCGTCAAAACGGACTTAGATTTGGCTGACCCATATTTCTTCAACCCTTCTAAGATTGATATCATCATTGGCAGCGAAGCCACAAGTTCTGCTGGAAGGAGTCAAACATAACGTATTCGGAAATATTTTAGCGCAAAACTCCATATTTGGGTGGTACCTCAGTGGACCAATGAACCGAGAGGTGTTATCATCATTCCATACTCACATCATGGAGGACGACAGCGAGAAAATAAATTCTCAACTTAAAAAATTCTG
>NW_016215821.1:257-1676 GCF_001687245.7 Rhagoletis zephyria | reverse complement strand
CATTTATAAAAAATGCGGCAACCATAACTGAGCGCGACGCACTAATACCGTGACAAAATGAGACTGTGTTGGTGTGCCCAGCTATGGTTTACTGTATTGAGGATTTTTGCAGTTGTTGTTTGTGTTCATTATGTATTTTTCTATTTTTGCCGATGTTTTTTTTTGTGGTCAAATACTCAGATTTTACCATAACATGGCTTTAATTATACCTCCTCCGAGTTTTTTTCGCATGTTCTTATACCTTTTTCGATGTGTCTGTTTAGGTGCGCATTTTCTTGAAAATTCTACAACAAAAACCATAAAAATATAATTCCTAAACTTTGTGCAAAACTCGAGAAAAATCAGANTTCATTATGTATTTTTCTATTTTTGCCGATGTTTTTTTTTGTGGTCAAATACTCAGATTTTACCATAACATGGCTTTAATTATACCTCCTCCGAGTTTTTTTCGCATGTTCTTATACCTTTTTCGATGTGTCTGTTTAGGTGCGCATTTTCTTGAAAATTCTACAACAAAAACCATAAAAATATAATTCCTAAACTTTGTGCAAAACTCGAGAAAAATCAGAAAATTTTCATCAAAATTTTCAACGTTGTAATCAGATTTTTTAGAATTTGTTTGAGTATGCAGGTTTGTAGCCCAATCAATTTTATTATAATAAAGTGCAAGTTTTAAGTAGCTGGGAGTTACCGTTGATTTTTGGCAATTTTTTTTTCACGCAGTCTCTTCCATACAATGGGCTGCAAAACTGCATACTCAAAAAAAATCTAAAAAATCTGATTAACAATTTTCGCGAGTTTTCCACAAAGTTAAGGAATAATGTTTTTATGTTTTTTGTTGTTGAATGAACCATATTTTTATACAAAATTGGAGGAAAAATATTAGAAAAAAAATTTTTGCATATATTGTGAAAAATTTGCTGTGCCAATACTTTGTTTCGGCAGTGTACATATTTATCTCTGATGGGAAATAATTACCGTCTTGGCCACTGTTTTGGCGGGCAGAAATGCATACAATCTTGATATTTTTTTATAGTTTTTAGTTTTTAATATTTTTGAGAATATTAATTTTTTGAACGGTGGCGTGTCAAATGAAAACTTTTGGCTGCTTCTCATCATTAGCTCTGATCCAATACTTTTCGTGCAAAATCCTGTAAAATTACTCTCTCGGGTAAAATCTTGCAAGTTGCAACTTCATTCTCTACACAACTCTCTAAAAAGCACTCTTATTTACAGGATTTTGGAGGAATTTGGAGTACGAGATCATTTTTCCTGTAACTTCCTGCAAGTTCGTGGAAAAACCTGTAAGTTCATGGAGTACTGGATCAGAACTATTAGCTCTCTTGTAAAACTGTCAAACAGCAAAATTACTCTCTGAAGTGAGAGTAAAAAGTGAGTAACAACAAAAAGTACGGGAAC
>NW_016215821.1:0-196 GCF_001687245.7 Rhagoletis zephyria | reverse complement strand
CCATTTTTCCTGTAAAAACGTCAACCAGTGATTGCTTGACACTTTTCATGATTTTACCAGAAGAAAAAGTTCGGGTAAAATCTCGCAACTTCATTCTCTATACAACTCTCCAAAAGTCGCTCTCATTTACAGGATTTTGGAGTACTTGAACATTTTTCCTGTAACTTCCTGCAAGTTCGTGTAAAATCCTGTAAGT
>NW_016215820.1:0-1676 GCF_001687245.7 Rhagoletis zephyria | reverse complement strand
TTTTTTTTTTTGATTTTCGCATATTTTTCATGTTGTCCCAAGTTTACTTGACATCTATACTCCATTTTAAACACATAAATTTTTTAGGAAAAACTCTAGCATTTTTTAGGAAAAGTGTTTTTAAACCATTTATTGGTAAAATGTTGCACACGTGCATAGCTAGTTTTTAGAGGTTTTATACATACATGGGGTCCTTTTACTAGGGATGGGACTATCCGCATATTCAGATATCCGGTTAATACATTTTTGTTATCCGGATATCCGGCTAATATCCGTTAATTTTTTAATTAGATATTCGAATATCCGGATATTAAAAAATCCGACCCTACTTTCTACCAAGCAAAGCAAGTTTGGCTACTCTTCTTTGTTTAAAAAATTTTATATTTTTTTTATAAAAATATAGCTTAATAATAATAATAACAGATTGGCGCTTACATATATGTTAGTGTTTGGCCGAGCTTCTCCTCGAACGGCGATTGTATTTTAATGAGAAGCTGTCTTTCATGGCATAAATACACCCGGAGGTTTGCCATTGCCTGTCGACGGGCGAGGGGGGTAAATCAAAATTTCAAACTTTATAGAACATTTATAAAAATTTGAGGAATTTTAACAAATGTTCTCAAAATTGTAAACTTTTTAATCAGATGTTTTAGAATTTTTTTTTGAGTATGCAGTTTTCTAGCTCATTAAATTTTAGTACAAGTTTGAAGTAACTGGGACTAACTGTTGATTTTTTTAACTTTTTTGCATGGAGAAATCGAGGAACACCTTCCATAAAAAAATTTCCAAAAATAATGGGAAGTAAAAGGTGTTCTAATAAAATGAAATTTTTTAATTAATTTAAAACTCCACTTACATACATATAATTCTCGNTTCCAAAAATAATGGGAAGTAAAAGGTGTTCTAATAAAATGAAATTTTTTTAATTAATTTAAAACTCCACTTACATACATATGTACATATAATTCTCAAGATGGATTGAATTAGAATTTTATTGACGATTATATGTACCTCTTTTGAATAATAATGACAATAAGCTGATAATACATAGATTTATGCAAATGAAAGCCTGCAAAGGCAATTTATCAAAAAGCGACATCAAGGTGTAGCATGTAGCCAGCAGCATAAATATGTACATACATAGGTATCCATTGAGTGAGATCGAGATGCCTGTGGCGCATGTACTACATGTCACAGGAATTTGTGTTCGCAAAGCGCACAGTATTTAGGTGGAAGCCGTGTTGCACACAGTTTTGTTGCTGCGCAAGAGCGCCGAAAACAGAAGTAGCAAACAACGTATATACTCTGTATGTATGTATGTATGTATGTATGTAAGTAAACATGCATCACAAATACCCTGCAGTCGAATCTTGTACGGCCAAATCAAAGAACTAGTCTTGTACTGCATTTTTTATGAATGTAGTACAAAAAAAAGCGCTTCATAAGTTGGCTACTGTTTACAAAGCAGAAAACTAAATTCAACAAAGTTCATGTTAACTTACATCTAGATATACACGAATTTTGAAAATACACATGCAAATAAAATAAAAATTAGAGCAAACATGACATTTGGCATACTTTGCGCAGTTGTTTATGTGACAGCGGGCATTAAGCTATAAGTCGGCTATAACTAAGCTGAGAAGTAGTTGGTACAAGTCCCGCCTGCTCCGAAGATT
>NW_016215819.1:0-1676 GCF_001687245.7 Rhagoletis zephyria | reverse complement strand
TTACGAAATAAGTATTTCTTAAATGTAGCTTAATTGCAATCAAGCAAACCAACGAGCAAAAATATGAAGTGGATTGCATAATTAAAAAAAAAAAAAAAGAAAACAGTGAGGAAATAGTGATTTTGTAAAAAAATAGACATGCTTTGTTCAGTTCATATTTATATGTATGTACATAAATCAGTTAAAGCCTAAAGGGGGCATTCTACCTATGTATTTAAAACCCTCAAAAGAATTGATAAAAATACTTTTTTTCTTTTTTAAGTAAAAAAAAAAATGCGATAAATATATTCTCCGACAGCAGTTCTCAGTGAATGCAGTAATGCTAAGATCAAGGGTTTCACTGGAATGCCTGGCAGCCCTAAAAGCCATCTTCAACGTCGGACCCATTTGGGTTTCGGGACATAGAGGTATTGCATGAAATTGCACTTGTATAACAGCTAGGCTGCAATGACCGCAAATTGATATGAAAAAACAGAAGAACTGCCCCGCCTCCAAAGAGAGGACATTTCGCCTGTATAGACTCTTCGAGATTAGGAATATTCGCCCATGAATCTTTTAGAAGGTGCAGAGATAAGGAAGAGGATAAACACTTATTCTACAGTTGCTCAGCTTTAGCTAAGGGCAGAGCAGGCGTTTTAGGCGTTTAGCAATGCGTTAGCTCTCTCACGGAACTACTCAGTCTGGGAATAACAACAATCCTACTTTTCATAAGAGCTTCAAAATGTTTCCATCAAATATAGACAATGAGGCTTCAGTGTTGCACAATGGTTTCTCAATGGAACTGCAATGTCTAAGTGAGTCGGTCTTTTGGACGGAAGGGAAAAAATTGTTTTTCACTTATATTGCTGATTAATCCAGCATAAAAAAATCTTATGAAAAAGCATAAACAAATTTTAAGTTACTCTTTTTTTTTAACATTTTTTTTTTACAAAATAGAAGCTTGTGAAGTAAAAAAATATTTAAAATTAAAATATTTTAACATATGTTTCAGTAACGTAAATTTATGAAATCAAAAAAGTAGGTAAATAAAACGTTATAACAAAATTTTTACTTAGAAATTTCTTTTTAAAACATTTTTGTTTTTGAAGTAAACTAATATCTTTTGACGTTGTTTATTTAAAAAATAAAATAAAAAAGTAATTTTTTTAATGAAAAATTTCAGTAGAAAATAAAATAAAAAAGAAAGCGAAAGTAACGCTGGGGAACTTTTTGTAAAATTATAAGTTTATTTTACCCAAGAAAACTAAATTCAAAATCAAAAGAAAAAAGCCAATATGTACATAATTTATTTAAAGAAAATACCTCTCTCTTTCGAGGTAACAATTTTTTAGTTAAAAAAAAGATTTTTAATCATAACAATTGCGCATTTAAATGAAATTTTTGCAAGCAACAAATATGGTTTGAAATAAAAGAATTTGTTTTTATAGTGGTTTGGATAAAAAATACAGAAAATATGGGAAAAATGAAAGAATAATATTAAACAGAACCATATTTCAAAATATGAAAATAAAAACCCACTTTGAAGAAAACATTTGTGAAAATATATATTTTTATTGAGAATATTTACTTTTAAATATGTACATATCAAAATTGTAAAAGTATTTTCTATAAAAAAAAAAATAAAAAAATATTTTTTAAATTGAAGCATGTTTTGAAATGTATTTTATGTAAAAACA
>NW_016215818.1:0-1676 GCF_001687245.7 Rhagoletis zephyria | reverse complement strand
ATTTTTCGCCAAATTTTTTATAAAAATATGGTTCATTCTACACGAAAAACATTAAACTATAATTCCTTAACTTTGTGCACTACTCACGAAAATTCAAATAATCTTCATGCAAATTTTCAACTTTTTAATCAGATTTTTTAGAATCTTGAGTATGCAGATTTGTAGCCCAATCATTTCATTATAATGAAGGGCAAGTTTTAAGTAGCTAGGAATTATCTTTGATTTTTGGTAATTTTTTTCACGCAGTCTCTTCCATACAAAAAATTTTTTTTCGAAAATTGAAAAAATGCAAAACATTTTCAACAAAAAAAAAATAAAAAATATCAAAAATCAATACGATTTTTGACTAACTTGCATTTTTTTTTACTAGAATTTAATGGACTGCAAAACTGCATATTCAAAAAAATTCTAAAAAGTCTGATTAAAAGAATGAAAATTTTGCACTAAATTTTTTGGAATTTTCGGGAGTTTTGCACAAAGTTTAGGAACTATATTTTAATGTTTTTTGTTTTAGACTGAACCATATTTTTATAGAAAATTGGCGGAAAAATACTAGGAAAAAACCTGTTGCATATATTGTGAAAAATTTGCTGTGCCAATACTTTTTGCCGCTAGTGTAGGCATAAAATGTGTACGGCTTTATTTCCAAATGCCAATCCCCCCATAAACAGCAACAAAATGAAAAAAATGGTTCAAATATGTACATTGAACTTGACACTTGTTATGGGACCACTACACTTAGCGTAGCTGCGTTCCATGAAATACACTAAATCAAATCAGCAACCAACCCTCTCAATGCGTTCCTTTAATCATAATCCAGCGTTGATTCAGTTACACCGGCTAAAATGCGCAACGCAGTCAGTTAGTCTACTCCAGTCATCCTTGGTTGGTAAGCGTCGCGTGCGTAGCTGTCATTCACATCAAAATTGTAGGTTATTAGCAATTTTTTTCTATTTCAAAAAATTTGCTTACCGTAACGTGCCGTTGAAAGCGTTGGTCGAAACGCCGGTGGCTCCTAGTAGATTTGCAGAACTAATTCTAGTAGTTAGTATTAATTAGGAGTCATTTACCACAAAATATTCATGTTAATTATCAGCACTTGAAATTAAAATAAGATAAGCTTTTTTCTAGTAATTATGTTTGTGTTCTTGTTGTGAATGAATTTACTCGTCCACACTAGCAGAAATCACCAGTAAATATTCATAATAGGGCTTAAATACTATCAAATTTTTCTTTTTGTTCTTCTAAATCACAAAGGCAAGCAGATATTGTAGAACGCCTATACAGATTTGATAACTACATTCTTTATATTAGGAATACAAAATTAAAGCATAGACAGACGGCAACGTTCATCCGCCTTAACGGCGCAGTTGATATGATCAAAGCTGTAACCAGGCATATTGCGGATTAAGCGAGACACGAGGTCGTGGGTTTGAATACCAGTGTCTGCAATTGTTTATTAAACTTTTTTAGATCCTTTAATTATCATTTTTATAATTTTTTTAGTGTATTTAGTAATGTAATGTAGTTGCAGTGGCCTTTTTTAAAAAATTTAAACCAGGGACCGAGACTTTTATAAATTTTACAATAAAAAGTCTTTAAAAAATTTATCTTTGGACTTTTATTTTATTTGAAATAAAATAATCAGTCAGCCCGGACTTTTATTTTTTAAGTCC
>NW_016215817.1:0-1676 GCF_001687245.7 Rhagoletis zephyria | reverse complement strand
ACCACTTCAACCCCACCAATATTGCCAGTGTATTTTGCGCCGACGTAATGGAGCGAAAATTGAACAACAAAAAATACTTTCAACCGTTAAAAAAAAACGAGCTCGTGTATTGCCAATTAAATTTTGCCAAGTGTTGTGCATACATAAAAAGTGCAATAGCAATAAAAAAGGAAAGAACTGTAATAACAGTGCAAAAGCACTAACATCACTACTAAAGGGCGAACTATTTGGCCAAAAACGACTTTACAAAACGCGGCTGTAGCTTACTTGAAAAGTTGCCAATTTTAGATTAACGCTGGAATAGCTAAAATGCATTTTTATGTATGTGAGTGCATTAGGGTGGGTCAACATTTTTTATTTTTTTTTCAGCCACCCCGCAAAACTGAACAGCTATCGAAATAAGGAGGCACGTTGATTGTTTTTTTTTCGAAATCGATAAACATTTAATCGTGCCGCCGGTGCTTTGAAGTTGTCCATATGCATACATACGTATGTAGATTAGAGAAGTCCTTAAAAATCAAATGAAGGTTTTTTTCAGTCTCGCCCCTTCAAACGGTAATACCATGGTTACAGATATCGTATATAAATTTTGCTCCCGATTGGAGACGGTTAAGGCGTGTCGCACAGGGAGCAAAGTTCAGATTCTTCTATAGAGACTCAAAAGCTAGATGCCTCTATAGAGACTGAAAAAATTAAAAATATTTCTTTTTTTTATTTTATACGCAATTCGATACTAGACGCCTTCTGAATTTTGACCCCTATGCGCACGCTTTAACCGACTCCAATCGGCGCCAACATTTATATGTGATATCTTCGACTATAGTAGTGTGTAGCTGAGGTTTGGGAAATTTGATGTAAAAATTTGAATCCTACATTGAAGAACCACCCATGTTCATTTGAATAGGTACTTGATTTTTATTCAAGAACAGGGCTTACATACATATTTACTTTAAGGTATGGGAGTCCCCTTTTCAAGATTGATAGATTTTTAAGAAAAGTGTTGAAAACTTGTTTAAAACATCTTTGAATTTTTCGGAATATCTCGCTACAACAGAGCAGGAATTGGCTAAGCAGACGCACAAGATTTTGGTTACTAGATGAAAACAAAATTAATTAAATTTTCAAACAAAAATTTATAAACTTTTTACTGTGTAAACATATCGTTAGTCGCTTTTTTGTACATCGTTCACATAATAGCATCTCTGCAAAACTCGAATGACCGAAACTACAATACACGTACAAAATTTTTCAATTACACTACCACATAAATAGAGAACCACTATGTCAAGGTGCAACTGGTTTGTTGCCAGAACTGTGGCGAATGAAGATACCATAAGATATGCTATTGAGTTTTATACTTAGCATCCTACCTTATGTACTTAAGGAAGGTGTTGAGCTTTTGTTGGCGACCTTGAAAAAGATTTTCACAGCGTCGCTACATCCAACAATCATTTCAAAACTCAAGTCTGATAGAAAATAAAGTGATTGTGCTAACTTTCGAAAATGCAGTGTCCTGATTTTCCTTCGACTCTTCTGGTCACCCTGCTTAAATTGGGAGAGTCCCATATAAGCTGTCGAAAGACACTTTTGTCTAAGAATGAATAAACGTAAAAAATAGTTTAGATTATTAGATTAATGAGCAAGAAAATCCCCAAAAAAATTTATTTTTGGATAAC